>NC_091806.1:21179166-21482196 GCF_041296235.1 Equus asinus
GCAGGGTCCATTTATATTCAGATCCATTCTGAGCCAAGTGAGGAGGCAATTAGGAGACTGCAGCGCATGGGGGCCCTGTCTTCAAAGGGCCGTCCCCAGAGAGGCAGTGTCCTGCTCCCCTTCTCTGCAAACATGCATCGCAGCCAGTGACCTGCCTTATGCTTTCTCTGCGATCCTCACCTCCTCCTGTATGGTGCCTGTCCATCCCTTTCCTACCTGAGCTCAGTGAGTGCCTGAGCCACTTGCCTGTTGCTCTCTGTCTCTGTTAGTGACAGAGATTGTTTAGCTGTGACCACCAGGCATGACCGCCTGTCCTATTTCTAATCAGAAGCAGCAGGCTGGCACTATGATGGCTGTTCACTCCCCCAAACCAGAAGTTTACAAATGAATTTACTCAGCTTGTGTGGATTCTCATTCTCCAGAGACAGAACGACCAAACGTAGCATGACCTGGTAGGAAGAACGTGGAACCTTGGATCGGAGAGACCTGGATTCCAGCCCTTGCTCTCCAACTTAATATTGAACAGGTAGTAATTTTCTGAGCTCTAGGTGCTATATTTAAAAAATAAAGGAATAAATATACCTACGTATTTATGACGAAAAAATAATGCAAAGTCACTTTATAAACTGTAAAATGGCATAGGCATATTTATATTTTATGCTGCAAGTTGATATTCTGATATATCAATTGAATCCTAGTATGCCACTATTGGAAATTAAAGTTGTTAAATCACTCTGAATAATTTTCTGTGGACCAGCCTAGAGGTGAATTAGAGACAGGTAGGGTAATGGAGAGACGTCATATGGAACCATTAGAAAAAGCAGACGGGAATCGGAGTTAAAGGGAGGTTGCTTATGGGAAACTAAAGGAAATGTCACCCCAGAAGGAAGGACACAGATAAAGAGAGACTATTTTGCCAAAGAAAAGTCTCACCAAATCAGTTCAAAAGAACTTGGTATTAGGTTTTATCTTTATGTAGCAAGTTAGGTTAACATGGCATACGAAGACTGCGATTAGACTCTTTACATAGCCGAGAATAAGGCAAGATGCAAGGAAACAAAGCAGAGTTTTGAAATGCAGTTAGTAAGTGGCAGAGAGGAGTGGATTCTTGGATTGTCTTGCCTTTTCCACTAGACCTTGGGCAAATTGATTTTCCTCTCCAAACTTCAGTTTCCTAATTTGTAAAGTGAGCTGATTGGTGCATGATGTGATCTCTGATAATCTGACCAGTTCTGATGTGAATTCTCCTAACGTAGGAGTTAGGTCCTACTGGCTTGTCCATGGTATTGTTTGAATATTTTTCCTTACGTTAAAAAGGAAAAAAAGGTATTTTTACTGCTGTTATACTACTATTTTATATAAAAGGTGAGAGAGTGGTAGATGTTCAGGAATTATGAGCTTTGGACTTGGAGATGTCCATATCCAAGTAACACTGTGGTGTGGGTGGGTTTCACCCTGTCCCGGTTGGAGTGAGGAAGAATCTCAAACTGGTTCTGATCAGTCCCTACCGAGTATAGGTGCCGATTCTTTCTCTTTCATGCCGCTCCTTTTGAGAATTCAGAGTTCCTATGTTTGTTTTAGGGTCTTAGGAGCTGGGTCCATGAGAGAGGACATTATAAACATAGGGTACTTTGTAGGCTGAGCAGTCTCGCATCGTAGTCGACTACCACTTCTGCCGGGTAGTTGATGTGCAACGTTTAGGCAATTTTGATGGGAACCTCTTACCTTTTGGCAAAGAGAAGGAAAACTGATATTCTGCCTCCACCCTGGCAGCAAGGGCACTCACTGCAGTGACAGAGGGTGGCCCGTGGGTGTTGCCTTGGTTTTCTCGAGGCTCAGGCCAAGGATGGGTAGAAGACCCCATGCTTTGCCTCTCTGCATAATCCGGCCTCTCATTCTCCTGGCTGACCTCCTCAACTACCCTTTCTTTCTGCCTTCTTGGACAGAGTAGCCTTCATTTTCCCATTTGGGGGCAGTCATTCGGTTTTTCATCTGTTTCTTCTGATCTTTTCCTTGTGACTAAATTTTATGCTCTGCTTCTTTAGGGTTTTCCTTTTTGACATAAAATCCTTTTTCAACTTTTTTTTTTAACTTCTTTCGCATTTCAGTTCTCACTTAAACGCTTTGGCTTTCAAGAGTAGTGCCTTTGAAACAGGCATCCAGTGACTATTTTGGAAGTCAAATACTGAATAGCAACACTTTCTTCCTCTATGCTTTCACCTCCAACAGTCTAATTCTCCCTTAGGCAGTGGATGTCTCTGCTGAGTAGCAGGTAGGGAAAAGAAGAAGAGCACGCTGACAGATTTTAAAGCATCTTCTCACAACATAGCTACAAGGCGACTCATGCAGACATACGATTCGCTGATCCTGACAGATGATTTTGAAGGTCCTACTGTATGTCCAGCAAGTGAAAACCTCTTAAGTGAATGAGACACAGGATCTGCCATCAAAGGGTTGTATAATGATAATAAACTTCAAGAATCTTAGGGAAATTGCTATTTTTCACCTTCTCAGAACAGTAATCCTATCCATGATAGCAGTTCCGTTCTGTTTGCACACCTCTGTTGATGGAGGAGTGCCTCTGGAAAGTTGACTTTGAAGCAAATGAGTGACATTTAACTGACCTTGGATTACTTACTTAAATGAACCCTATGGTAAATCTTAGAAGCATAAACAGTCAATGACTAACTTGTTTTATAAGTTAATATTTGTTTCTTACATTAGCTTTGCTCAAGGCAAATATATTTGTACATTGGCATTCTCTCTCTTGCCATATATATTTGTAAAATATGCATATTTATGTATTAAATCATATTTTATCATAGTTTTTCCTTAGAAAGAGTTGTGTTGTCATTTTTCTTTCTGGGAACAAAATTAAGCTCATATACTTATTTCAAAAATAATTCAGTCACTCTCTGTATTACTTCTTCTCACAATGATGGCAAAACATTTCATTGAAGGTATATATTAGCCATATAATCTTTGAAATCTTATAAAAAACAAGTTTAAACAAATTTATTGTCAGCTTTGTTCGGAAGTCTCACTACCTCCATGAATACTGTATTTTTGTATGATTGGATTAATAAATCGACAACTCCGAGCATGGGTGTAGTCCTAGAATATAGTCTCAGTTTGTGCCCAGATAATTTAGTTAATTAACAGATTCAGAATTTTTTTAAATGCCATTAGGTAAACAATATAGATACACATATAAAAGTGTAGATACACAAAGCAATACATTTAATTACTTAACAAATATTTGTTGAATCCTAATGCTGTACCGTAGGCTGTGACAGTGGAGATACTATGATGAATGAAAGGATGCACATTATTTTCATCCTTAGTAAAAGTTTATTGAACATATATTGAGATATGTAATCAATTAAAAAACATTTTTGCGACATTATCTATTTTAAGTCTTGGCTTCTTCTTTCCCGTTCAGTTTCTTCCAGCCTCCACACTATCAGGTGAGTACTTCTGATGCATATTGCTTTGCTTGCTGAAACTTAAAACGTGAGTGAGCTAAACTGGGGTCTGAGTCAATAAGCGTTTATTGAGCCAATGTTAGTGTCCATTCTATATTATGCACATTGGGAAAAGATAACATTTTGTCTATATCTAGTTAGGTTTTTTTAAATTTCAGTTTTATTAAGATAGAATTGAGAAATAAAATTGTCAGATGTTTAAAGTGTGCAGAGTGGTGATTTGACATGTGTGTACTGTGAAAGAATTCCCCCATCATATAGTTAACTCATCCATCACCTAACATATTTATCTTTTTTCGGGTGTGAAGGAGAACATTTAAGTTCTACTCTCTTAGCCAATTTCAGTTATATTGTAAACTAGTATTATCAAGTGCAGTCACCATGTTGTACATTAGATCCTTGGAACTTATTCATCTTATAGCTGATTGTTTGACCCTTTTACCAACCTCTACCTATTTTCCCCACTCCCCAGCCCCTGGCAAACAATTTTTCTACTCTCTGTTTCTATAAAGATGACTGATTTTTTTTACATTCTATCTGGCTTATCTCACCAGCGTAATGCCCTCCAGCTCCACCCATGTTATTGTAAATGGCAAGATTTCCTTCTTTCTCATGACTAAATAGAATTTTGCTGTGTATATATATAGATATATATA
The DNA here is from genome assembly GCF_041296235.1 of Equus asinus. Taxonomy (NCBI): domain Eukaryota; kingdom Metazoa; phylum Chordata; class Mammalia; order Perissodactyla; family Equidae; genus Equus; species Equus asinus. The sequence continues at coordinate 21,183,308 of NC_091806.1, forward strand.
GAGATATATATATATCTATATATATCTCACATCTTCTTTATCCATTCATTGATTAACGGACACATAGTTTGTTTTTATATATTGGGTATTGTGAATAATGCTGCAATGAACATGGGAATGCAGATAAATCTCTTCAATATCCTGTTTTCATTTCCTTTGGATATATACCTGGAAGTGGGATTGCTGAAATCTAGTAGTCCTATTTTGAATTTTTTCAGGAACCTCCATGCTGTTTTCCACAGTGGCTGCATCAGCTGACATTTGTACCAAAAGTGCATAAGTTTTCTCCACATCCTCAACATCACATATTATCTCTTGTTTTTTTGATGAAAGCCATTCTAACAGGTGTGAGATAATATCTCATTGTGGTTTTTTTTTTTTTAAGATTTTATTTTTTTTCCTTTTTCTCCCCAAAGCCCCCCGGTACATAGTTGTATATTCTTCGTTGTGGGTCCTTGTACTTGTGGCATGTGAGACGCTGCCTCAGCATGGTCTGATGAGCAGTGCCATGTCCGCGCTCAGGATTCGAACCAACGAAACACTGGGCCGCCTGCAGCAGAGCGTGCGAACTTAACCACTCGGCCACGGGGCCAGCCCCGTTTTTTTTTTTTTTTTTTTTTTTTTTAAGATTTTATTTTTTTTTTTAAAGATTTTATTTTTTCCTTTTTCTCCCCAAAGCCCCCCGGTACATAGTTGTGTATTCTTCGTTGTGGGTTCTCCTAGTTGTGGCATGTGGGACGCTGCCTCAGCGTGGTCTGATGAGCAGTGCCATGTCCGCGCCCAGGATTCGAACTAACGAAACACTGGGCCGCCTGCTGCGGAGTGAACGAACTTAACCACTCGGCCACGGGGCCAGCCCCCTCATTGTGGTTTTGAGTTGCATTCTCTGATGATTAGTAATACTGAGCACATTTTCATGTACCAGGGCCTTTTGTATGCCTTCTTTGGAAAAATGTAAATTCATTGCCTATTTTTAAATTGGTCTCTTTTTTTTCCTATTGAGATGTATGAATTATTTATATATTTTGGAATATTAGTCCTTTATCAGATATGTGATTTGCAAATATTATCTCCTGTTTTTTAGGTTGCCTCTTCATTTTGTTGATGGTTTCCTTGGCTTTGTAGAAGATTTTGTGTTTGATGTAGTCCCACTTGTTGATTTTTGCTTTTGTTGCCTTTGCTTTTGGTGTCAAATCCAAAAAATTATTTCTAAGACAGAAGTCAAGAATCTGGCCCCCTATGTTTTCTTCTAGTAGTTTTTCACTTTTAGGTCTTATGTTCATGTTTTTTAATTCATTTTGGGTATGGTGTATGGTGAGGATCCAGTTTCATTCTTTTGTGGATGGCTGTTTAGCTTATCCAGCACCATTTATTGAAGAAACCGTCCCTTCCCCATTCTGTATTCTTGGCTCCTTTGTCATAAATTGACCACATGTGGATGGATATACCTCTGGGCTCCTTATTCTGTTCCTTGATTTACGTGTCTGTTTTTATCCCAGTACCACACTATTTTGTTTTGATTACTATAGCCTTAAAAGATAGTTTGAAATCAGGAAGTGTGGTACTTCCAGCCTCATTCTTCTTTGTCAAGATTGCTTTGGCTGTTTGGGGTGTTTTGTGCTTCTCTACAAACTTTACAATTGTTTGTACTATTTCTGTGAAAAATGCCATTGAAATTTTGATAGGGATTGCATTGAATCTGGCGATTTCTTTGGGTCATAGGGACATTTTAACAAATTAGTTCTTCCAATTCATGAGCATGGAGTATCTTTGCATTTATTTGTATCTTCTTCAATTTTTTCATCAATGCCTTATAGATTTCAGTGTACATATCTTTTACTTATATGGTCAAATTTATTTCTAGGCACTTTATTCTTTTTGATTCAATTGTAAATAGGATTATTTCCTTAATTTCACTTTCTGATAGTGTCATTATTAGTGTATAGAGAAACAATTGATTTTTGTATGTTGATTTTGTATCCTGCAACTTTACTGAATTTGTTTATTAGTTCTAACAGGTTTTTGGTCAGTCTCTAGTGTAGGGTTTTTTATATATAAGATCATGTCATCCCCTGATAGAGACAGCAGAATTTTTTTAACAGGAATATATTTCCCCCCGCCTTCTTGTAGCTGGTAATAAAAAAATATAGTACACAATGCCTGCCTCTGAGAACTTAAGCGCTAGTGGGGAAGAAATGCGCTGCTTATGCACAGTAATAATTTAAACATTCTTTTGTATTTTTGAAAGTAAATTTTCTATTGAAGTATAATTACATAAAGAGAAGTAGACAAACTGTAAGTATATTTTAGTAAGATTGTTTATCATATATTCTTATTTTCTTTTAAGTGTGAGTAGATCTGAAGTAATGACCTCTTTTTGATTCCTGACATTGATAATTTATGCTTTTTTCTTTGAGGAAGATTAACCCTGAACTATCATCTGCTGCCAATCCTCCTCTTTTTGCTGAGGAAGACTGGCCCTGAGCTAACATCCATGCCCATCTTCCTCTACTTTATGTGTGGGATGCCTACCACAGCATGGCTTGCCAAGTGGTGCGTTAGATCTACACCCGGGATCTGAACCGGTGAACCCCAGGCTGCCGAAGCACAATGTGTGAACTTAACCGCTGTACCACTGGGCCAGCCTCTGATTTATGCTTTTTTAATTAGCCTTGTTAACAATTCTTTTTGTTAGTTTTCACATAGAACCACAATTTATTTTATTTTCTTTATCAAATGTTTACTTTTATTATTATTTTATGCTATGTCATTGTTTTGTACTTGGTGGGGTTAATTTGCTGTTATTTTATCACTTTTTGTAATATACATCTAAATTATTGATTTTTAAACTTTCTCCTTTTCTTATTTACATATTTTAAGGCTATAAATTTTCCTCTATGTACAACTTTAGCTGAATCCTTCAAGATTTGTTTTGTTATATTTTCATTGTCAGTAAATTACAAATATTTATAGATTTCTTTTGATTTCTTCTTTGCTACATGAATTATTTAAAAAGTTTTCATAATTCCCAAATAATTGTGAATTTTCTAGTAGAGATCTCTAGCTTAAATTCCAATTGGTCAGAGAACCTACTTTGAATGACATAAATCTTTTGAAATTTGTTCAATCTCATTTTAAGGTCTTACTCTTTTGGTAAGTGTTCCATATGCCCATCAAAAGAATGTGTAATTATCATTGTTTGGTGTGACGTTTATACATTTTAATTATGTTTGATTTGTTAAGCATATTGTTAAAATTTTATATTGTTACTATTTTGGTCTACTTTTTCTAGCAGTTATTGAAAGAAGTATATTAAAGTCTCCTACTTTGAGTACAAATTTATCTAATTACTTCTTTTACTTATCTCGATTTTTATTTGTATATTTTGAATCTGTTATTTTGCTATTTGCTGCATACACTTTTTACTCTTATGTATTTATAGTGGATTGGTTCTTTTACCATTGTGAGTATCTCTTCCCATCCTCCACTGCCTTCATCTCTAGAAATGTTTCTTGCACTAAAATCCATTTTGTTTGCTATGAGTTCTCCTGTATGAGCTATCTTTTGGGTAGAGATGTCTGGTAGATCTTCCTCTATCTTAATTCTTACTTTTTTGTATTTTTATATGTAAAGTGTGATTTTGCAAACCGTTTTTTTCTTATACATTTTGCCAATATTTTCCTTTTAATTGGAGGATTTTGCTTTATTATATGTAAAAGTCATTCACATATTTGGGTTTTTGTGTTAACATTTGTTTTCTGTTTGTCTTACCCGCTTTAAGGTTTTCTTCTTGCCATTCTTGCCTTCTTGTGGACTAATCAGATGTTTTAATTCTATATTTTTCCTGTATTAACTTGTTAGTTATAAATTTTTTATTTATATTTAGTGGCTCCATTACAACATTCATCTTGACTTCTTGTTGTCAATTATAAATTAATACTCTTTCCTTTTCCCAGGCAGTACTGGAACCTCAAGTCAGTTTAATTGTGGTTACTCCCGCATGCTTTTTGTGTTATTAACTATAACTGAATTTTAAGTAATTGGTGTGCTAAGTTACATCTCTCCCACAACGTACTTATACGTACAGGTGATCAATTAATCCCAAACCAAAAATGTGACATTTATTCCTGATAAACTTCATCTTGTTGGAGCCTTCATCGTGCTGATTCTACTTGGGTTCTTTACTGCTCCCATAGATTTTGACAGTGCCACAGTGGTGCAATACTTTTTAGAATGTCTTTATTTAAATTTGTTAGAAGAGTTGTTCTAAACATCTCTCCGTTTCATGTACTTGGTCAACCCTAACTTCAAATCAATAACCAGAATTCGCTTTTAATTTTAAAGAAAAGCAACTTGGTTGGCAGAACAGCAAGTGTTACAAGTAACTTTATCGGTTTGACAGAAGTAAACTCTTTTTCTCTTCCTGTACATTCATCATGGAAGCTTGGAAATGGTCAAAATACTATGAATAGTGATCATTAGAAAAGTTTTACCACAGATTAATTGTAATCCGTGACTGAGCTATTTCTTTGTAGAAGATTTAATTACAAAGAAAGAAAGAAAATTCATATTTATTTATTTATTGCCTTTCCCAGTATACTCTGACTTCTTTTGGGAAGTGAAAATAAAGCTACTAGTAAAGATATTTGTTACTTTAGGGAATAGTTGCTCTGTCAATCATCTATTGCCTCAATAATGCTGTGTTTTGCATAATCACTCCAAAGCTCTGTGGTTTAAAGTTAACCATTTATTTTGCTCACAAGTCTGGAGGTTGGCATTTGAGTCTGGGATTAGTTTATCAGTTCTTTGAGTCTGGGCTGGCTCACTTGTCCACCTTGGCATCATCTGGCTATTGGCTGATCTAGGATAGTCTTGGCTGGGATAACTTGAGCTATTCTCAACTAGAGCAAGCTGGCTCAAGCATGTGTTTGTGGTAATCATAGAGAAGCAACAGAATAAAATAAAACATGCAAACTCTTTTCCAAGCTTGTGTTTCATTCACATTTGCTTGTTGACATGACTGAGCCAGAGTAAGGGGTGGGGCAGACTTCTCACCCAGAGTAGGAGAGCACTGCAAAGTTACATGGCAAAGTGTGTGACTACAGGGATGGGTGACAATGGGAGCCATTTATCTGCTATAGTGGCCAGACTGAGAAGTGGTATAGTCAATAAGGAAAGAAAGTTTTGAGTCGCACACTGTGTCTTTTTCACACTTAGGTAGAACGGAACATAGAAAATCTTTAAGAGCTTTCTTATTTTGGTTCCAAAAGTGTTCAGTTTTGGGGGGATTACGAGTTGACTGAGAATGGTTTGATTGGCCTGACTTAAATTTCTTTTTAAGTTATAGACTATTCATGCTCATTAATTTTCCTTTGCTGTAAAGATTGCGACATTTGTTTTGAATTACAAACTAGCCTTGATTAAGTGGGGGAATAAGCACGTGATAATCAGCTTAGGTACGGCAACCCATAAATATATTTGGTTCATGTATTTTACTAGGGGCATTAGCAACTTATATTTAATTATTTATAGTAAGACTTCAAAATATTCTAATAAGTGTCTGGCCACATAGTTGAAAGTAGGAACAGCATCTTTCCTTGGTTCGAAATCAAAGACTTCCTGTGACACTACTGGCTTTGTGGAAACGTGGTGAAAACTACTGATTTTACTTTCTCAATTTTAGAGGAAAGTTTAATACTTAAAAACAGATTCTAAAATTTCTTTATTTGTGTTCCTACAAAAATGGGAGTTGGTTATAAGTCTTCATCCTGCTATTCTTTTAGAGGTACCCGTGAGAACACAAGAATTGTTATACTCAGCTTTTTTTTTTATAAAACGCATGTGTATACACAAATAAAAAATATAGTTGAGGTACGTGAACCAGCCTTAAGATACTTACCTTTTTTTGGTACAAAGTCTTTAAAATCTAGTCATTACTGTACACTTACAACACATTTCAATTCAGAGTAACCACATCTGAAGTGCTCAACAGCCACATGTGGCTAGTGGCTCCCTGTTGGATAGTACAGATATGGACAGAGAAAATAGCAGGGGCAAGTGGCCTAAATGAGGGACAAATCTGGAAAGCTGAGAACAAGAAAACAGTGCAGAGTGGCTGGAAAAGGGAAGAGTGGTAGAGGATGAGCTGGAGAGAGAGACAGGGGAAGTTTCCATACCTTCCTTGTAGCACATATCACAACATCTTGATTTCTTTGTGTGTATAATGCACTCCCCAACAGCTTGTCTGATTTTTCTTGAAGACAGGAATTCTTTCTCTTTACCCCAGCAGCTCAGGATACAGTAGATGACACATAAGTATGTGAAGAATAAATGAAGAGATGAATAAATACAGGGGAAATGGCTAGTTTAGCAAAAACAATTTCTTTTCATTTGTGCTTACCCTTCTTAAAGCCTTTCAACCTTAGACGCTAGTACATGCATAGCCCTCCTTTAGCATATCTGTTTATGCCAGGTTTTGCAAACTCCTTCTGAATGTATCATCATTGTTAAAGAAATAATTGCCAGTTTTGAATAAACATTCATTGAACAGCTTTGAAAAATTATCCTGTGAGGTGTGTTTCTGAATTATCGTTTATGTTGTGTACAATGTTTTACGAAATAATTGGTCACTGGTACAATGCCTCATTGAAATCACTGCCTATTTAGTGCAATATTTTCACCCAGCAATTGTTTATGCTTTGCAGAGTTTTCAGTTGCCTTGAATCTTCTTTTGTATAATATTTCATTAAAGATTTTCTGTTCTGCATAATGGGAAGATGAACTGCTGGAGCTTTTAATTACTTTGCACAGCTGTACAGTTTATTGAGGAATGGGGGAAAAAAAGAATTGCATTCTTAAGCACACAAGTTGCTTTTAGTTTTATAGCATGGCTCCATTGAAGATGGCAAATATAGGCTTGAAGTTATTAATACTGCTTTGTGTGTTCATAAATGTCCATTCCTAGTGTTAGCATTATCAAACCAAAAAAACATAGAAGCGTAGGCTGTATTTTTTTACTGTGTTGTACATCAAATTCTCTGCAAGCAGAGAGCTTGGAATGCAAGATGTTTATTTGAGATCAATATCTGTGAAAGAAAGGAGGAGAGGACGGGACTGGGTAGAATAAGGAGGTGAACTCCGAAGCAGACCGGTAATAGTGCAGTCAACCCGGCAGGGAGCTCTGGGGTGAGCATTGGCTGTCAGAGCTGTCCCACATCAAGCTGAAATGGAGGGCCTTTATAACCGAACCTGGGACAGTTTCCAGCTGCAGGATGCTTCCGGAAAGGCATGACCATGGGCCAGGAGGCTGCAGCTGAGGTAGACCTTGAATAAGGTGACAGCTGGAGCCTGCAGTCCTCACAACTGGTCAGCACATCCTTCCTTGAAGGGCAGTCTGGGTGGTGCAGCTTAAATGTCGCCACATGCCAGTAAACCCAACATTAATGTTCCGGTATCAATATTTCACTGTAATTAAAACAAAATTTTGCCTTATTTTTAGTTTCACACAATTTATTTAGCCTAATGAGTTAGTGACTAGCTTTATTTCATGTCTGTATACGTTTACATAAGATTGAATTAATGTAACATAGGTCAAGACTGGAGAGACAGTCAATGAGAATTTCTGATAAGAGCTGTCTACATTATTCAAGTATGAGCAACACTGACTTTTTTTTAATGGCCAAGTAATACTTTACTTTGTAAAAAATTACAGAAATAGGTAAATTGAAATACGAAGATTTCCCATAGCATTCCTGCAATCAGTTTCACTCCCTTGATGGAAGTAGTATTAATAGTTTCGGATTGTTATTGCAGATCCCTCTCTAGATGTATATAAGTATCCATATGTGGTACACATGCCTATAGCTTTTTTCTTATTTTGAAATGATAGAAAATCATTGCACAGAACATTCTTCAACTTCTTCTTTTGAAACCTAAAATGACTTTTCACAAAAGTACATATAAATCTAATATTTAACTTTCTAGTACATGATGGTGTTTGTATTTTTACAAGATTTTACCATTATTAGAAAAGCTGCCAAAAACTTTCTTTTTTTTTTAAAGATTTTTTTTATTTTTTCCTTTTTCTCCCCAAAGCCCCCCGTACATAGTTGTGTATTCTTCGTTGTGGGTTCCTCTAGTTGTGGCATGTGGGACGCTGCCTCAGCATGGTCTGACGAGCAGTGCCATGTCCGCGCCCAGGATTCGAACCGACGAAACACCGGGCCGCCTGCAGCGGAGCGCGCGAACTTAACCACTCGGCCACGGGGCCAGCCCCTGCCAAAAACTTTCTTTATAAACATCTTTGCACATATGCACACGTACTACTGTAGGATAAATTCCCAGAAGTGTATTTGTGAAGTTGAAGGGTACACACTTTGTAAAAGATCCTGTTGCATTGTCCTTCAAAAAGGTTGCACTGATTTGCATGTCCATCAACAATTCATGAGACACTCATATCCCAACATTATTGTCTTCTTTAGATATTCATGTGACTTTAGTTTTTTTATTAATCTGAAATATGAAAAATTGTATTCATTTTGTTTTGCACCTATTTTTTTTACTTAAGGTAACATTAGTCTTGCATCATACACAAAAGTTAACTCAAAATGGATTAAACACTTGAGTAGAAGACCAAAATCCATAAAACTCCTGGAAGAAAATATAGGCAATACACTCTTTGACATTGGTCTTAGCAGTATCTTTTTGAATATGTGTCCTCAGGCAAGGGACACAAAAGAAAAAATAGACAAATGAGACTACATCAAACTAAAAAGCTTCTGCATGGCAAAGGAAATAATCGACAAGATGAAAAGACAACCTACAAATTGAGAGAAGATATGTGAAAATCATATATTTGATTAGGGGTTAATATGCAAAATATATCAAGAACTCACACAACTCAACAACAAAGAAACTAGTTGATCAAAACATGGGCAAATGATCTGAATAGACATTTTTCCAAAGAAGATATACACATGGCCAACAGGCTCATGAAAAGATGTTCAACATCACTAATTATTAGGGAAACGCAAATCAAAACTACAATGAGATATCACCTCACACCCATCAGAATAACTATAATTAACAAGACAAGAAATAACAAGTGTTGGGGAGGATGTGGAGAAAAGGGACACCTCAAGTGCTGCTGGAGAGAATGTAAACTGGTGCAGCCGCTATGGAAATGGAGATTTCCTCTAGCATGGAGGTTCCTCAAAAAATTAAGAATAGAACCACTGTATGTATAAATATTCCATTTCTGGATATTTATCCAAAGAACATGAAAACACCAATTCAAAAAGATATATGCATCCTTATGTGCCTACTTTTTATTTCCTATTTTGTTACAATTAGTAATGTATTTCTTCAGGTTGTCTCAATAATTTTAAGCTATATGATATTGTCTTTTTCACTCATAATGGGAGTTCATTCTAGGTAACATAAAGTATTAATGTTTATTTTGAATAATAAACTACCAGAAACCAATTTTACTGGCACTGAATTGATCTGCGATGTGACTTGTGGTAGTTAGGATTTGCTGGTAAAAAGCAACAGAAATAGACTTTGGATAACTTAAGGAGGAAAGAAATTTATTGGAATAAATGCAGGCAACTCACAGAATAAGTAGGGAGGGTCACAGACCTGGATTTGGAAAAAGCCAGTATAATGGGTTGAATTGCATCCTCTCAAAATTCATATGTTGAAGTCCTAACACAAGTATCTCAGAACATGACCTTATTTGAAAATAAGTTCATTGCAGATTAATAGTTAAATTAAGATGAGGTCATACTGGAGTAGGGAGGTCTGCTAATCCGATATGACTGGTGTCCTTAAGAAAGACAGGCATGTGAAGAACCACACATTCCCATAGGAAGAACACCGCGTGAACTTCAAGGCAAAGGTTGGGGTATTGTTTCTACAAACCAAGGATTATTGGCAATTACCAGAAGCAAGATCTCACCCTTCTAGCCTCCGGAACTATGAGACGATAAATTTCTGTTGTTTAAACCACCCAGTTTGTAGTTTGTAGTATTTGTTAACGGCACCCTGGCAAACTAATATAGCAACAAGATACCAAGATGGCTTTCAAAATTTAGGTGGCAAAGATTATTTATTTCAGTCTCATCATGTAGTTGTCACTGTAGCAAATAGATTCACGGTTTTGCTTGTTTGTTTTTGGTCTTTACATCTTTCTTTTCAGGATTCAGTCCCCAGAGAGAGAGGCCATGGTCAAACGTGGATCCAACGCCCACTCATGGTTAAAGGAGAACAGAGAACCTTCATATACAGTTCCCAGCAAAACTGTACTCTGTACCGGTGAGGAAACCCCTCTCAAAAAGCTTGGTTTGTTACCAAAGAAATTGAGTTGAACAGAAGGCTGAGGAGCCAAGAAATGTAAATGTTTTCTATATTAGTCCAAGAAGTTATATAAGTTTGTATATAGACACTTGATATATATGAGACACATATAGCATATTGATGTGGCTTATTTATCTCTAGGAAAACTTCTTTACATGGAAAAGCATACAGAAATGATGATAGACAGATAGACAGATAGATAATAGATAGATAAATATTATTGGGCAGTTGCTCCATTTCAGGCACTGTTCTAAGTGTCTCACCTGTATGAGCATGTTTTACCCTCTCAACAATCCTATGAAGTGGTTGTAATTATAATCTTCACTTCACAATTGAGGAAACTGAGGCAAATAAGTTTGTAGAATTGAGTTTAAAATCCAACAACTTTGTTTTGGAAATCTACCTTCTGTATAGTCTATATCCTAAATGTAAGGGAATCTGTCTGATTTAGGATTTAACAGAGAAGAGTTTATTTTCGCTATTACCTTGGATAGGTCCCGGGTGCCTTTGATCTACCAGTAAGGGAATTGCTAAGTGACACGTTATCCCATAATTGTACTGTATTATTAGGCCAACTCTTCTAAGGGTCAGTGACTCTCTTTTTCTTAATGGTGCTTGGCTGCTTTTGTTAACTGAAGTTGGGTGTTTATTGGGTTCTGATTGCCCAAGGCTAAAATTTCTCTTCTTTGGCAGTATATCCCACGGCACAGATAATTGGTTATTTCTAAGTGCTTAAAATTTTGTTACAAATTGTAAAAGCTTTGGAAGAAACCTCCATTGCCAGATCATTTCTTATCATTTACATTTGTAAGCCTCAACTCCTCTGAGAATTAGCGCCTTCTTTGTAAAAATGGGATTAATAATTTACGCTCTATTGCCTAGCTGAGTTGTTGGGTCATGTGTAATCACGGTTTTAAAGTGTTGTGTATACATTTTAACTAGACAATCTGAAAAAATATTTTTTTAACAATGAGTATGCTGTGGTCTTGTTTTTGCTTCTTTTATTTGTATATAATGAGTATTTTCATTTACTCATTCAGTCAGCCAGTCATTTCGTTTTCACCATCTACCTAATGAACATGGAACATGCAGTGGAAATCAAGGCATGCTCTCATCCACTTGCATGAGCCTTGCGAATACAATACAGTATGATGAGCACTATGAAGAGTTAAATTGGAGTTTCTCAACAGTGGCCCTACTGACATCTCGAACAGATAATTCTTTGTTGTGGGAGCTGTCCAGTGCATCCCTGGCTTCTACCCAATAGATGCTGGTAGCACCCTTCACCCAGATTGTGACAGCCAAAAATGTCTCCAGACATTGCCTAAATGTCTTCCGAGGGGAAGAGCAAAATGGCACCCAGTTAAGAACCATTGGGTTAAATGACGGGTGCGTTGGCTTTCTGCCAGAAGGGAGTCTAAGCTGAGATCTGCTTGATGAGCAAGAGTTAATCAACTGAAGAGAGTCGGTAAAGGAGAGAGTGTGTACATGAACCTGAGAGTCAAAACGTTAGGAACTATCTTGGTCTTATTTTGTATCTGACAGTTAGTGAATCTGAATTGTCATTAAAATGTTTTACTGCAATAGAATTCTTATCTAGTCTTTTTGTGCTAAGTAGAAACAACATTTTCTCTCAAAGAATAGGTCCATCTGAACCCTGTGTGGAGCAGAATACTGTCAAGTATGGTCTTTTCTACTCAGCATATTTAAAAAGAAGAGTTTAAAGAATTGAGGAGGACAAAGTAAGTAGAGGGAATTACCATGATTCCTGACAACTAAAACAGTTGGAATTTCCTCACAAGCTAGAATAAGTGATTTTACAATCATGAATAAAACAAGTGCTTCTTATGATGATAGAATGATGAAAAATTTTAAAGTTTAAGAATTCTTATAAAATAAATTATAAATATTGGAAGCATTGCTTCTCTTCCCATGCCAAAATTAGGGAAGAATTCTCCAGTATGAGGTAGCCTAAAAACTTAGGACTTTCCATTTTATGATTATTTATGTTCTTTTCATGAACTGAGAGCTTAAATATAGATATCTGGAACTAGATTATATCCAAGGATTGCTGTGAAGCTGTACAAAGAAGGCCAGAACATTAAAGCTTGCACAGAAGCTAGAGATCGTATTGTTCAAATCCTTGAGGTCAGATGTTTCTGCAAGTTCAAATAACTACCCAGTGGCAGGGTCTAGATTTTGTTTCCTGACTTCCAGTCCATTTCCATCATACACTTCATGGTCTTTTCCGCTTTCCATGATCCCTTGTTTCACTCTATCCAGTGAGAAGTGTTTGTTTTGCACAGGGCCCATCAACCCCTGGAAAGGGGGTTTAGGGGATGCATCTGGTTTATTACAAAATCCAGTGTGACAGCTACTTTTTAAGGTAGATGTTTGATGGTTTTTTAATGTTTTTAAAAATTTATTTATCTTATATTTTATAAATCTTCTTTATTTCTTTATCTTATATAGTATCTTATTAGACTTATTGATCCTGAGTTGACAAGGATACTAGCTTGGTAACAGAAGGATATCTGAGTCAGAAATTTAACAAGCTTAAATCTCTTTTTCTTTAACTCCCTTTTCTGATCAATTCCTATTTTTCTAATTGTTTTTTGGGAAACCCAGTCCTCAGATATAAATGTCCCATTCATTTTACTTCCATCTACCAGCTTTTCCTGACTTTGCTCATGAAGTTGAATTAAGTAGTAATTGTTAAAATCTTGGATTCATGAGTTAGAAGTGTTTTAAGGAGGTTTGCTCCCAAATGTCTCTCCTGAGACACATTAGCATAAGGAGATGAGGAACTCATATCTTCTTGTGTCAATTTATTTCAGGTTTATAAAACTTTTATTTTTATAAAGAACTTGATATTTAGTGTGCTGGAATCTACTCTCTGTATCTTTGACTTTGTAATTTCAGTTCTGCCTTTTGGGCAGTAAGCCGAACACTGGTAATCTTCTTCCATATAACAAAGTATAGTAAAGAAGCTTAATAATAAAAGTTGTAGAGGGAAACAGGAACACTGCTGAATTTTTCCCCAACTTCATTTCATTGCTAGAAATTTAATAGTGTAGTGAGAATACTATTTTGAAGATATTGAACTGTTTTATTTTTTTATTCCTCATTCCTCCTGCCCAGTTTTAACCTGAATGGGCTATTACTACAACCACATACTGATAAATGCATAATAATCAGGGGCTCTGACCCCTCAGGGGTAAATGTCTGCGTTATTCCACTAGTCAAGCACAAGTGTAAGACAAGGATGAAAAGACTCTCAAATGGATGGTAGAGGTGGGAGATAACAGACATCAATTAAGGCCTCAGAATGAAGTGCAGCAGTGGAGACAGAAGCTCATCTCACTAACTCTCCTATTTTAAGTTTTTTTCTAGAAATTACGGCCCACTACCATCTCGAAGAAACCTTGAGAGGATGACAAGATGTGAGTCCAATTGTGTGGTGCAAGAGGTGGATTGTAGTGGTTGCTGTTGATTCTCAGCCAAGATCCCTCAGATTTCTTTTTCCATTTCTGTGTACCCCTCCCTCAGCAGTGGGTGAGCTTTCATCTCCAATGACTCGTATCTGCAATACTTCTTTGAAGTATTACCATTGAGCAACAGAAATTGCTTCTCACCTGGAGCAGAATTATTATTCAATAAATGCTAGCTACTATTATTATTCATCTCCTTACCAAGTAGCTTTTGAAGGCTTGTCACAAAGAAAATAACTTGAACAGACTGCATGCTTCCATATTTTTTTCGTGGAAAAACAAAGATATCTTTATAGATTAGTGCTCTCTTCTCTAGAAGAGGCTGGACCAGCAGAGAACATGAAACTAGGAGTCAAGAGATCTGAGTCGTATCCTTGCCTCCTCATGATTTGGGTCACTTATTCCATACCTATAAAACAAGGGCTAACCTAAACAGATTCAAGGTCTCGGCTGAAATAGCACCTCCTCAAAGATCTCTAGGTATCCTGCCTTTCATGAAGTTATTCTCTAAACTTCAGACTGCTTATTTCCTTAATTATACTTATCTACCGTGTCATTATCTTGTTTGCATCTGTCTCCCTCTAGTCAGCATGTAATCTTGATGAGAGCGTGGATCACATCTGTCTTTTTGATCTTCTTCATCTCCAGTGCCTAGTACAGTACGAGGTCCATGATGGTTATTCGCTACCTGTATAGAGAAGGGGTAAATGAAAGAGTGAGATTCAGATTTTAAATTTCTAGTTGTCTATCGCTGAATAAAAAACCCCTCTAAATTTAGTGGGTAAATTAGCTATTTTGTTATGCTCACAGCCTCTATGGGTCAGGAATTCTACGGTACAGCAATGACAGGCTGTCTTTCTTCCATGAAGTCTGGGGATTCACGTGGGATGACCCAAAGACTAGAAGTGACCCAGAGGCTGGGATCTGAAACCATCTGGAGACATCTTTATTCATGTGTGGCAGGTGGTGTGGGTTGTTGGCTGAGACCTAAGAGGCAGTTGCAAAAGTTTGTTTAGGTTCAAGGGGAGGGGCTATAGACCCTGACACTATTTAGGAGCATCAAGGTCATGTTGTAAGAAGAGATTGTGGGGTGGGAGATGTTATTGGAGCCATTTTGGGTGAATAGAATCTTCCACAGATACATACATATCTTGATACAATTGTTCCAGATTTTAATCTCCTTTGAGAGTTCAAGAAGTAAATGTCTGAGTTAGAGAGAGTCTTTATTTCTGACGCAGCTTCCTAGGAGCCTCAGACCCATACATAAAGTTTAGAAAAGTCTCATTTGAAGGAGAAAATTGACTTTCCAATATAAACATCCCAGAGTGGATGACTCTGTGTTACTGCAGGTGCGTACATTCCTAAGTTGTTTAAGACTATATTAAAAGAATATCACATTTCTGTTTAAATACTAGTGAGTATTACCATCTGAGGGGAATGGTTGTGTTTCCTTTTGAAAGAAGGCTCTGGAAAGCTCCCACTCACTTTTAGTTGTGCTTTTTGTAGGAGCCACCCTGGGTGGACAGTCATGTTTACTTTGTGAGTTGTGAGACCCTTCATGTTTCCTTCCTTCCTTTCTCTTAATGCAGTTCAATCTCAAGTACCTGAAAATAATCTAACCCAATCCAAACCCTCAATGGATGTGCTTGGCTCCAAATGATACCATGGTTTTAGGGGTTATTTGTAGTTTTAAGCACACAGTTTTGTTTTTCCCCCTTTCAAATCAGAAGGACTCTACAAAGTTCCATCTCTTTACTTTCTGAATATATATAATCATGGACAATGGTATTTATTATTCAGAACATCATCCCCCAATATACTAATAAAATTCTGACTCATCCAAAATGAAAAGATTAACCTATTTTCTTCAGAAATTAGAATAATTGTACTCATTCAACAAATGAGTTTTTGAGTGTTTTCAATACTGATAAGGTTTACAACACTTTGTTTTGAAGGGATTGAAAAGAAAAGAGACTATGATTACCTTGAGTGAAATAATAATCAGAAGATGTTATTACTCAAAATTCTCGATTCTCTCAGTCTTTGAATTAATGTTTTAATAAAATACATCATTCATTAATAGGAAGTTGTCAAGTGATATATGGGTCATGTTTCCAAGACTTTGCAAATTATAAAATGGACTTGCAGTTAGTTGAGAAAATACTTGCTTTTCCATCAGTGGTGATGGATTTGTTCTGCTCTGATCCATCCACGATCTTCTGTGATTGGTTTCTTTTTGTGGGCAAATATTTAACTTTCCTTTTCTCTTACTTGCCTTTGAGAGTTTCACTAACCCTAGGGGAAAGGAAAAACCATTGCCAACCAATTATGTTACCAAACTTTGAAAGGTCAGAGATGTACATGCTATCTGAGGGAGAGCATAAAAGCATTAGCGGCCTGATATCTCATTTGGTGGCTAACAATCCGAGAGGAGTACAAAATGGCCTCCCCCCACATTAACCCCCTAGAAGTAAAGGGTCTTAATGAGAATGGAATAATGTTATCTATTTCTTCTGTTCTCATTAAACTTCAAAAGCTGTAATCTAGAGGTATCCTTGGTTTTTATGCCAGCTGATATGAAAGAGATACAGCATATAATAAAAAGGAAGAAAGTAGCAAAATTAAACCAAGTAGAGCATGAGGTGGCTTACTCATACAAATACATGTATTATTTTCAATTTATAAAACCACAGTATACAAAACTTCACTCTAACTTATCTTCCCATTATATGTCACTAGTGTCCCATAAGAAGCCCTCAGACAGAATGCCAGTATTTCTACCCTCAGAATACTGTCTACATTTCCACTTATCCACCTTTGTTCTTACTCTTTCTTTTCTACCTGAATGTTCTTCCCTCATATCTCTATATATATGAATGCCTACTTACTTTTCTAGACCTAGCTTAAATCTTATATCCTTTATGATGGTAACCCAGAGCCACCTTCCTTTCATCCAAAACCTTCCCTATCTTACAGGCCATATTGCTTATTTGGCGTTTGGTATATAAGACAAGTACAACAAATTTAAGACAATATCCTTGTATGTCTCATTACCACAATACATATTCATTTATTCACTCATTTATCCATGTGTTAACTGAAGAAACGTTCCTAGAGTACATATCAGGTACTGTGCCCGATGATGGAGACACAAGAATGAATGGAATCCTATTTATAATAGACTAGGGCATGGGAATAACCACAGTCAGATGTAAATGCCGTGATAGAAATGTAGACAGGACACATCGGGTAGAGAGAGGAGAGAGTGATCAATACTACCTGGAAAGAAGAGAGACCTAACAGTTGGCATCCAGTGAGGCACAAGGAGGTGTCTGTTAGATAGTAGAGAACTGAGAGGAATAAGGAGAAAGGTGAGTGATAGCAGGGAAAGGAATTTTAGGAAGAGGGGTCAACATAAGTAAAGGCTATCGTGCAGATGCGTTCATGGAAGGACAAGTAGTTTTGAGTAGAGCGATCATTGTGAAATGAGACAGGAGGCCGGTGAACTGAGAATAGGGTTGGACAGGGGGGCAAATCATGGAAGACTTCGCACAACATGGAGAGAAGCTTGGACTTAATCTGTGGGCAATGGGAGGCCATTGCAGTATTCTACGTTCTGGAAAAACATGGTCATATTTGTATTTTTTAAGATCAATCTGGCATCAGTGTGGAGGTTGGATGGTAGAGAGACATAGTTGGAGGCAGAAAGAAGAGGTAAGGGACTCTTGTAATTGTCCAGTGAAAGATGGAGAGAAAACGAACTAGTGGAGATGGAGATAGAAGAATAGCTACGATCAATTATGAAAACAGAAAGTCTATAGGACTTTTGACTTCTTGGGGTGGATATTGCATCTTCTTCTACACAATCTTAAGCACTTATGATGGTATATTGTTATTACTTGCTAAATAAAGTTGAACTTTATATGATTGTGAGAAAAGACTTCAAGAGGATTGAAAAATTTATGATGTTCCCTAGTAAATTAAGACAGATTTTAGTGTAAAACTAAGATTATACGTGTTATGAAATTTTGCTTGAGAAACTGAGAAATTAGAGAATTTTCATGTGGACATCCTATTCCAGGACTCAAACTGCTTCACTATTAAAAGTTCTTAACTGAAATTCATTTAAAGTTCTGAATTGATATATTATAGGGTTATATTATGCTGAATGTGTTGGTATGAAGTTGAGGTTTGATCCAAAATAATCCTAAACCAATAAATTTATATTAATTGTTCCTAGAAATCATAGGCCAATGGCATTCTGATTCCTCCTTGACCAGGTGACTAAGTAATTGAATGAGAATGAAACTCCCAGATTAATAGAAAGATTGATCTTCACACTTCAGGGAAAAATTCCTTGAAACCCATTGAACTAAAAAATGCCAGGAGCCATTATTACTTCCTCCCATTCCCCCCATGTTAAAGGTGATCCTTACAGCGATTTTGGCAGTAATTAGTTTTTCTAGGGCTAAGTAGGTGTCAAAATGTACTTTGATATTTCTTTTGGAAGAGCAAATAGCCTTAAGGCAAGAGTATAAAAAAATCCGTCACATATATGATTTTGAAGTTTGTGACTGCAAATATTTTCAGTACCTACTACCAATCCATAATGGATCCATTGTCCTTCTTTTTCATTTTGGAAAAAGCTATGGCTGCTGAACCTGTAACCTCAAGCAAGTATTGATGAAGCAGTCTACTTAGATTTCATAAATGGCACCATCACTGTAATGTCTCTTGCAGTGTGGCTTAACAGATCCTCTCTACAAAAAGTAGAGTCTATTTGTCCACTCTTAAAAATTTGTCTGGGCTTGTGACTTATTTGGTCAATTGAATGTATGTGAAATAATAAGGTGCCAATTCTGAGCCTATATTTCAAAAGGCCTATTGAACTTCCGTTCTCTTTTGGATGCTTGGCTCTGCGTGAGGTGAAGCCCAGGCTAGCCTGTCGATGAGTCCATCTGGAGGAGAGACAAATCATCCCAGGTAAAGCCATCCTGGATTGCCCAGGCCCAGTTGACATGTTAGTCATGCTAGCCAACCACAGACTTATGAGCGATCCAGACAAATTTGGTACAGAACAGCAGAACCACCCAGCCTACCTCTGTTTATGGTAATATGCCACTGAGCTTTTATGGTTATGCTGCCCAGCATTATTATGGTGAGAGATAACTGATACAGTTAGGAGGTACATGTGGGGCAGAGATGAAATCAAATCATTTATGGGTCAGAGGCCAAGGCTTGTATCAAAGTGCTATAGGTAAGTAGAAAGAGTAAGTCAGTCCCAAAGATAGATGTGTCTGGTCCACTGACTGAGTCAAAGACATTCAGATAGAACCAATGAAGCAAGTAGCATATTCCCCTGCAGAGAAGTTATTCTGACAGAGTCTGAAGCCATAGTGAAGGAGACTAATGGCCAAGACAGCTGATTTGGGCATCAGAGTTTCAAATTTGCCATTTACTGGCATTACAATTGCAGCTAATGTTTATCAAGAGTTTTCTATGTGCTAAGATAATCTTATTTATTCAATGCTCACAAAATTCCTTTTCTGTAGATATTGTTATTGTCCTCTATTGGTGAAGAACTAAGGTTTAGAGAGGTTAAGAAAATTCCTTGTATGATGTAGCTAGTAACTGAGAGAGTCAGGACGCAAACCTAGTTCTCTGCCTCTAAACCATTCTTTTATTAAGGTCTCTCCAAGCTTTATCTTATTCATCTATAAAATGGGATGGTAATGCTCATTCTCAAATTTTGGGGCAAAGATTAAATAAGATAATGCATGGAGGTATTCAAACATTAGGGCTATTATAAATTTAATTATGATTTTATCCTCAGAGTTCCAGATGTATTTGGCAGGCTGTATTCTCTCTCTTGGAAATTCTGCTGCTGGCTTAAGCCTCACGGAGTCTGGAAATTTTATTCTTTCAATTACAAAGAGTCTTTTGTTGTTTTTTTATTTGCAGGAAGAGCCCCCTTCCATACTGACCTATAATCTGGCAGACTGGTCACGGGTGATTCTTTCTCTTTCCCAGGCATCTTGTGGGAAGGATTGGCATTGAGACACAAATCCCTGGTTAAAAGGAAGATTAGCGATCTCCTCTGGTTATGGGAATTGCCAAGATTTAAAGAGAAGTGTTAAGGAAAAATTAACACATAGTAAAAGTGTGAAGCCCGTCACACTGAGTACAAGTTTTCTCCTGTGTATAAAGGAACACATTCCTACAGGCTTCTTTACTCACGATGACCTCTACTTCAGTAGATTAAGTCTCATGGAAAAGTAATCTGGACATTCAATTCAACAAGACTGGGAGTCAGAAAT
This sequence comes from Equus asinus, assembly GCF_041296235.1. Classification (NCBI taxonomy): domain Eukaryota; kingdom Metazoa; phylum Chordata; class Mammalia; order Perissodactyla; family Equidae; genus Equus; species Equus asinus. The sequence goes on from NC_091806.1 coordinate 21,203,472, forward strand.
ATTCACAGTTGAACCCAGCAGCGTGGACATATATTCATAGAAGATTGATCTGGGAAGGGCACTGCCAGTCATTGGATGCGCACTTGTGGGGTTATCTCCACTAAGCGATCTTTCTTGCTCAAATGCTGCAGTGACTGAAAACTCACCACCTCGTAAGGAAGGGTATTCTATTTCTGGAGAACTCTGAGGAATCAAAATGTCCCTTCCTGTAACTCTCACTCACTGAACTCTAGTTTTCTGGTTTGTGAAATGCACCAGACTGGTCTGTCCATTCTATTTTTTTGACTCTTTATAATGGATGGATAATTTAAGCCCTCACCTATATTTCTGAAAACAGCTTGCCCATCTGGTCCCCTGGAGAGATGGGAGCCATTTATTATGAAACATTATACTTAATCAATAAGACCAGGGCTGGACACCTGATGCTGGTGGGCTATCAGATTCACTTTGGAATTGGGACTTTGTTAAGCGTTATGTTACAGCATAAATCCCATAAGATGTTTTAAAAATTCTTTGTCAGCATTTAAGTGTTGGGATTTTTTACATACACAAACATCCAGAACTTTAGCTGCTCTTGAGAAATGAGAAGATCTGACAACACCGGGCAAGCATTTCCATCCTAACAATTGGCTGTAGCTGAGTAAGTGCAGACCCCTCTGCATGGGTCTTACACTCCCCAGTTTTTTGTAGAGTCTTCAAACCATATCTGCTTTCCTCATTAATGTTGTCCGCTTGAGCACTTTGGGAATCCAAGTTTGCATCACTTTCCTGCTTTGCCTTTTTCTACTGGCAACCAAGACAGCCTTAGCAAACTTTAAACAGTTGAGTGGTTACAATCCTGGCTGGATATTAGAATCATCTGGTCAACTTTCAAAGTAGATCTTGGACCAGTCTCCATAATTATCAAAGGAAAACCTCTGGATTCTCATTCTCATCTGGTATCTCTGGATTCTGTTAAGATTAGAGCATTGTTTTCTTAAAATAAAGGAAAGAACACCCAAACCTCTCCAGATAATAGCCATGGTTAATAACTACTGATATAATTGAAGATAGAAAACATAGGATGTTTCACCCATTTCCTTCTGATGTGCAAAATTCATGGAAGGAGGCCAGCTTTCTCCAAGCTAAGCATCTCTGGCTGCCACCTGGAAGTGAGTGTTTTAAGATGCTTTCAGGTAAGAGTGCCAAAGGCTGGATGCTGCTCATTTGGGCCTGATTTTGCTCACTTGGTCTGTAAGCTAAGCACATGGAAGGCAGAAAGATGGGGATGACAAGTGAGGAGATGCAAGTAGCCAGCAATCCTAGCGTGCACTCTCCTTGGATTCACCCGAGGAGAAGAGATGATGAGAAATCGTAGAAAATATTCAAGCACAGCCAGGATTATAATGGCTTAAGTCAACTGAATTGAGAATCAGGCCTAGCCTTACAGCCACATTCTTCCTGAGCTGCCTCTTACAGACTTGCCAGTTGTAGTTTCAAAGACAGTAATTAAACTCTTCTCACAAAGCCAGCTTTAAGTACTCTCCTAATTCTATTAATTAAAAAGTACCTATGATGCCAGTTTCAGTGGTAAATCATTTGTGGTCCTATGTCTCGCTCTCATCTATCTGTTGTCTGACAGACTTCTGCTCGTCCTACAACATCTTATGTTTCTTTAAATAAGGCTTATTTTCTTGGCATTGGCATGCTGTCTTATGCCTCTGCTTTCCCAGAAACACTGAGTAGCTTGACTCTATAATTTACTCAGCATTTTATTTAATCTGAACCCCAGCCTCAGCTCTACCTGAGATTTTAAAACAATCCAAATGTAAACATTATCATCATGATAACATATACCACTTATTAAATGCTTACAATATGCCAGGCATTGCTCCTTTGTAACTCTTACAAAGCGTCTGTGATGTAGGTATAATTACAGATGAAGTAGCTGGGTCACAGAGAGGTTGGCAGGCCTAAATCCTTCCTGTGGTTTTCTAGTGCTTTTAGGTTATCGTTCCATGTTCTTAACACGGCCTCTCAGACTTTTCATATGACCTATTCATTCTCCTCTAGTCTCTCATGTATCATTCAAGCTTCTTATTAGGGAATGTATATGTGTGTATATATATATATATGTATGTATGTAAAAATTTATAAATGTAAAAATGTATAAAATGTCTCCCCGCAAAAATATGTATGTATATATTTTCCCCTCTCTTTCTTTTCGGTCTTCATGTACTTTTCCTTTGCCAGAAACTCCTAGTGCACCCCTCCTCTCCAGCTTGGCTAAATCATACTGACTATTCAAATCCCAAGTTAAAATTACTTTCCTCAGAGAGAAAATCCTGGACCTCATGTTAGTATTTTTTCGAGTGTGTTTTTCAGATCGCCTGTATTAGTATCATTTGAGGGTGTGTATTAAAACTTAGCTTTTAGAGCTTTTCTCCAGAATTAGAAGGGAGGGCCCAGGCATCTACATTTTGAGGAAACACCCCTGGTGATTCTTATGAGCTACTGAGTTGGAGAATCACTTCCATAGACTAAGTTAATTTCCTCGGTTACTTGTTGCCACAGTACGCTGTCTCTCTCTTTCAAAATAATCAGCACATTCAGTGTATGTTTATCATTTACATTTCATATTAGATGATAAACTCCACGAGGCTAAGGAACATGCATCTGCATTGTTCATTCCTGTATTCCCAGCTCTAGTCCATTACTTGGCCTGTAATTTTGTTTATTAAATAGAAATGTTTTGTTTCTTTCTCCTTTCAATAAATTTTATGTAGTACCTACCTACTATTTTTCAGACATATAATAAGTCCTTAGAATTCAAGACTGGATAATAAAGAAGTCACAGTCTCATAGGGAAAATAGGCAAGAAAATGTCTGATTCTATTGCAGCTTTATGAGAATAAAGAGTTCTCTCTCTCTCTCCCTTTCTCTCTCTCATTATATGGAGTGAATATAATGATGGAGGTAAGGACTCTATATGTACAGGAAAGAGGAAACTTAATCCAGCCTAGAAGGGACAATCTGAGAGGGTTTTCTAGAAGAGATAACACACAAGTTTAGTCTTCTAGAAGTAGACAGTTGAGGAAGAAATACAGGTAGGATATTTTAAACAGAGAAACATGAGACAGCATGGTATGCATTTTGGTACCTGACAGTAGTTCAAGGCAGCTCTGTGCGGGTTTTAGTCAGGGACGACAAGAACCAGATCATGAAATTTTGACTTTGAGTTTTATTGTGAAAGCCAATGGGACAAAGTGAAGCGATAAATACATGGTTGGCTCTGTCCACAGAAGTTTGCGATTTAGGTCAGATCTCTATTTTACATCTGCACTGTTATGAAATAAGTTTTTAGTTCTGAGTGATTAAGTTGAGATAATAAATGAATCATTTATTTGTGTATGCATACATTTTATCATTCATTCAACACATATTTATTGAACACATACAATATACTAGGCACATCCCCATATTTTATTTAACACTCACAGCATTCCTGTTAATTAGCTGGAATTTTTTCCATTTTTATATTGGGGCTCGACGAGGTTTAATTACTTGCTTAAGAAAACAGCAATATTTAGTAATAGAACAGGTATTCTAACCCTGACCTCCTTGCAAGTTTTGTTCTGTTTCTTCTTGGTTAAGCAATATTTAGAATTCACTTGCCCAGTCATTGAATATCTATTGACAGCTCTCATGTGCCAGGAAATATTCTAGGGGCTTGAAGTACAGCATTGGACAACAGACAAAAAAATTCTGCTCTTTTGACCTTTAGATTCTACTGGGTGTCTAGAACCTCTTACTAGAGAACTGATTCCTACTGACCCGGCACTCCCTTCTCAAGTGTAGGCTGAAGGAGTCTCGGTGGTAATAAATGGTACCAGGGTGGTCTGTTCTCTCTCCTGTTGCAAGCATTTCATATTTTTCCCGGGACAGTCATGAAAGCTAAATACTAGCCTAGGCAAAAAGAAGTTAGAAGGAAGGGTGAGGTTTCACCTTGATATGAAGAGAACAGAGAGGAGAAAGTTATGTAATAGAAATAAAATGTGTTAACTACTAAATGTTTATTTTTAAAGCAAAGTCTCTTGATATTTGGTAAAAGAATCTTTAAAGGGCTCAAAAGGAAAGGGTCTTGAAACATAAATCTTTGCTAAGGCATTGCTGGCAGGTCGCCAATCCTTCCAGGAAGCGTTAAGCTTGGTTATCTGTAAGAATAGCCAACATTTTCCTGCGGATTGCCTATAGTGGAATTTTAGCCTGATTACTTCTTCCCCTCGGTGAAGAGGGTACCTCTCCAAGCTCAGTGTACTCATCTACATAATAAGGTAAATCCCATCCAATGTTCAACTTCCTTGATGTGCTGTAAAGATCAATTAAGATAATGCATATGAAAATGCTTTTAATTGTTGTTTGGTGCTTTTGAAGACAGATGAGGGATAGAAAGGAAGACTTAGTAGTTTCATTTAGATTCAATAAGTATAGAGGAAAATTGACCAAAAGCCTCAGAAAGGCCTGAAACTATATTGGATCTATGACCTGAGCGATATGAGATTGTTGTCGGTGTCGCAATCCAATGTACACATCAGGATAGATGCGGAGAGGGCTGATGGCCACTCTGAGTTTATTATAACCAGCGTTTCAATATATACATAGCTTACAGCTATTAAACATACACAGGTGTTCTGGATGAAATAATTAGTGAATGCCAAGAATTCTTAGTGATTTCTCAAGGAGCCCTCCCTCGGCGTCTGTTTTGATATTATCATGTTATTGCTGTGCTTGTATATTTTTATCTTGGAGCAGGCAAGGTCTCCTAGGCAACGGCCCCTCCTGCTCCCGATATCGATATGGTTTCTGCATCTGTGCCCCACGGGCGGCCGATGCCTGTCTTAGGTTGCCTCCCCCTGGAGGTCTTACCCGTCATTGGCTAACCGGCCTTCTCACCTCCGGGGCACAGTTTGTTGGCAAGCTTTTTCCAGTGATTATTAACCCTTCCTGTGTCAGGGGCGGCTACAATTGTGGGCCTTCATTCTAGATTGTTTCAATTAAAGTGATTCAACTACTAACACCTACCTGTCTCCGTGACTCTTCTGAATTCTAAGTTCAAGGCAGCCAGAGTCTGATTAGTTCAACTGGAGACTGAATGCCACCCTCGTCCGATTCACCATGTCCAGAGTCACAGGGCGGTGAGGTTTAGCAGGGCTGCTAGGAGCTAACGTCTTTGAATAGCGGGAATCATTTGAAACTAGGTATTATCCCAAGGACACAATCCCACTATAATAGAAAGCAGGAAACAGATTATGACAGAGGCTTCAGAAGGGAGCCAAGAGGTGAAAGGGAGACAATGTGAGTGAAATCGTACAGTATTTATCTTTCTCTGACTTATTTCTCTTAGCATAATATCGTCTAAGTCCATCCATGTTGTTTCAAATGACAAGATTTCATTTTTTTATGGCTGAGCAATATTTCATTGTGTATATATGCCACATGTGTATCCATTCATCTATTGATAGGCACTTAGATTCGTGCCATATCTTGGCTATTGCAAATAATGCTGCAATGATAATTGAGGTGCACGTATCTTTTAGAATTAATATTTTTGTTTTTTTCAGCTAAATACCCAGTAGTGGACTTGCTGGATCATATGGTAGTTCTATTTTTAATTTTTTGAGGAACCTCCATACTGCTTTCCGTAGTGGCTGCTCCAATTCAAATATCCACCAGCACAGACGATAACTAGACTTACGTGGTCATCATTTCGTAATGTACAAAAATATCAAAGAACTATGTTGTACCCCTGAAACTAATATAATAGTGTATGTTAATTATACTTCAATTAAAAAAACAGATGTGAAGACCACCTCTTCCATCAACAATCGTATCTGATAATGGGCGTTCCTTTAAAGTTTTTGGTTTGCCAGCAGAAATACTTAACACATTATCTGCAGAATTAATGGTCAGCATATAGATGCACTTCTAATCAAATTTCCCTCTATAAACTTATATTAATAGTGCTTGCCAGGGGTGAGATAAAAAGAGGAAGTGCAGAATTGCCTTCTCAGCATAACAGATTATCTCAAATAGAATAACTAGGAAAGGGAAGTTAATGACTCATCACAGTATAAAATCATGATGGTCTTAAAATATAGATTTTTGTTTATCTTTAGATTACAGTTTCATGGAGGCCTTTAAAAATAACCCAGAAGCTTTTATGAAAACGTCCTGCTGTGAGGAAGGGAAATGCGCTCAGAAGATGGTATGGTAGTTAGCAGAGCAGGTTCTGGAATCAGTTAGAACTATGCTCAAGTTCGGTCTCTTTAACATATTAAATGTGTAACCTTCGTCAAGTGTGTTAACACCGTAAGACTCACATTGCCCTCTGTGAAATGACATTGATAATACCGTGTAGTGGGGTTGTGAGGATTAAATGAATGACATCGTTAGAGTGCTTAGCACAAGGTGAAGCACGTAGTAAAGCCTTAATAAATGGCAGCTGTTGTTTGTATTGCTGTTGTTATTATTATCTTTCAATTATTTTCTAATTCTATGATTTTAAAGATACAGAATGATGAATCCTCTAATAAAAGTCAAAATTCATAGCAGTAGCTGTATAGAATAGCATCAACAATGAAAGTGAATGAGCCACATTTTCATGTGTAAACATAGATAAGTCTTAAAAACATAATGTTGAGTGGAAAAGCCAGTTTTAAACGGTATATTCACAATGATATAATTTATATGAAATTTAAAATGTACAAACATATAACATAATTTTTATGAGCATACTTTTCATAAGATATTGCTATATGCCTAGCCAGTATTTATTTTCTCCTTCTTAGTTACTAAGGCATTCGATTTTGCTCAGGGTGGTGGTGTGGCTATTTCTTTACTTTTTTCACAATTCCAGACAGCTCTGTAATTATCTTTTCTGTCTGTGTCTCCTTCTGAAAATGTGTGAATGTTTCTTTAGGATAAATTTCTAAAATTGGAAGTGTTGGGTCACAAGTTACATTTTTCTTCAGATTTATCGAGTGTTTCCAAATTATACTCCCATCAGAAATGTATGAGTTCTTGCTTTCCATCATCTTTGTCAACATTGGTGTTAACAGATATTAATTCTTGCTAATGTAATGGGTGTAAAGTACTATCACTATTTTTTTATATTAAATTAAATGTTTTTTAAACATATTAAGAGCAAGTAGACTTACAATTTTTAAACATTCATTAACATATCTAATAATGACGTGTATTTAGACACTTAGAACATGTTTCTAGTATTTTATAATGAAATTTAGTATCTTTGCTTACTAGTTTGGCACGATAATGTTTTTCATCTTTGATTTTTTAAGACTATGGGTTTTTTTAGAGCAGTTTCAGGTTCACAGTAAAATTAAGAGAAAGGTAGATATTTCCATATAAGCCCACCCCCTACACACATGCATAGCCTCCCCCACTATCAACATCCCCCACCAGATGGGTACATTTGTTCCAATTAATGAACCTTCATTGACATATTGCTATCACCTAAATTCCACAGTGTGTATTAAGGTTCATTCTTGGTGTTGTACATTCTATGGGTTTGGACAAATGTGTAATGACATGTATTCATCATTATAGTATTATACAGAGTATTTTCACTGCCCTAAAAATCCTCTTTACTCTGTCTCTTCATTCCTCCCTTCACCCCAACCCATGGGAACTGTGATGTTTTTATTGTCTCCATAATTGTGCCTTTTCCAGGTGGCACCTGCCAGTTGTCCCAGCTACTTAGGAGGCTGAAGCAGGTGGATTGCTTGAGTGCAGGAGTTCTGGGCTGTAGTGTGCTATGCTGATCAGGCGTCCACACTAGGTTCTGCATCAAAATGGTGACCTCCTGGGAGCAGGGATCCACCAGGTTGCCTAAGCAGGGATGAACTGGCCCAGGTCAAAACTCCTGTGCTAATCACAGTGTTTCTTTAAACTTTGAGTTGTCCTGTTTATTAGTCAGATAGAACACCTTTTCATACTTCGGTGATTTTAGCTTTCCTTTTTATTAACGTATCCATTCATATCCTTTATCTATTTTTTTATTATTTTTATTTTATATAGATTCTAAGAATTTTTCGTATATTCCAGAGACTATTTGCTTATGAGTATTAATATTGTAAATATCTTTTCCTCATCTTCTTGAATTTTAATGGTTTCATGATGTTTGCATACAGATATTTTTGAATTCTAAAGTAGTCAATTTATCATCATTTTTTCTTAAGGATTATAAGTTTTTGTATATTAAAGAGATCTGTTTCTACTCTAGATCTAAATTTTCTTCTAAAAGATTAAATAAGTTGCATCAAATTTAGCTTCTTAAGGGGCTGGCCCCGTGGCCGAGTGGTTAAGTTCGCGCGCTCCGCTGCAGGCGGCCCAGTGTTTCGTCGGTTCGAATCCTGGGCGCGGACATGGCACTGCTCGTCAGACCACGCTGAGGCAGCGTCCCACATGCCACAACTAGAGGAACCCACAACGAAGAATACACAACTATGTACTGGGGGGCTTTGGGGAGAAAAAGGAAAAAAATAAAATCTTTAAAAAAAAAAAAAATTTAGCTTCTTAACCAATGTGGAATTTATTTTTGTATATGGCGAAAGGTAGGGAACATGACATTATTTCTGTATGTATGAATAATTATTTACTCCGGCACCACCTATTATGTGTTCCCTCTTCTGCTACCTTGTTCTCTTTGCCTATCTCTGGCCCAACAGCACACTGACAGAGTTACTGTGGCTCCATAATGACTCGCGATGGCTGAGAAGGTAAGCTCCCCACATTCGTCATCTTTAGGAGATATTCACACTGATCTCTAGGTGTGTTTCTGGCTGTAACTGATCATTTACTTTTCCATGAAAATTTTAGAATTCTGTTGTCATTTCCATGAGGAATTATGTAGGCATTTATTTCAATTTCTTTGAATTAAAAGATTAATTTGTCAAGAATAAAAATACCTTCATGATTTTGTATTTTTCAGTCTCTGTATATATGGCATATGTCTCTAGTGATTTAGGTCTTATTTTATGTCTTTTAATAAAATTTATAATACATTTTTGCAGAGGTCTTAACATATCCTTTATTAGATGCTGAGTATTTTGGAGTTTTCATTGTTACCATGAATGACTTTTTAAATTTACCCATTTCTAATTTTTGGCGTATAGGAATGCTATTAATTTTTGTGCACTGAATTTATGTTCAGCAATCTTACTGACTTCTCTTACTAGTTTTATAATTTTTATATTATATTTTCTGTGTAGACAATCGTGACCCAGAAAAATGTCAGTTTTATGTCCTCCTTTCCAAACATATCTTTTCTTTATTTTTTCTTGTGATTCTATTTTGGTCAACACTTCAAGTACAATGCTAACTTAGTGACATCCTTTTATGGCTCTTGAAACAAAAGCAAAGACTTCCAAAGATGTCATCACTTCCTTTCTAGATTGCTTTGTTGTACTCGCTGACCACGTGTTTTACTAGTCCCTCCTGGAGGACCCAACCACTCATGATGAAGGGAGAGGCAAGTCAAGCATCAAGCCTAGATTGCTCTGAATCCTACTCGGAGGATCAGGAAAGAACATCTTTTTGCAGCCCAGGATTCCTGACTTCAGAATTTCTTTCCCAGTAGCAGCGCTAGAGAGGACCAGACAAATCAGATGGACAGATACCCACAGGATGTATTACTAAGTACCAACTCCACAAAAGCAGGTGGAAGTGTGGCACCTGGAAATCCTTCAGTAATCACAAGCTCATGTTATACACAGTTATCCTTCTTGGCATCATTCATTGCTTTCAGCACAAACTGTGATGCTGTAATTGGCACAAGCTAGTCATATCTTCATCCCTGGAGGCCCAACGTGAAGTGAGTTCCACATGGATTGAAAAGGGGAGAGATGTGGTCCTCCCAAAGAAAACTCAGGGAGCTGTTACTGAACAAGAGTAAATGCCAAATTGGAAGAGGTCAATCTCAGATGCTACAGTTTTAGCTCCCCTCACCCCTTTCCTGACACACACTTGTGTTAGGGTTGACATACTTCCTCTGTTGGGAAGATATATAGAGTATCCATTCTCTGTCTTCTCATCTATTCTGTTTCCAATTTGACATCATTGGCAACATAAAATCACATTATAGATCTCTATTGTCTTATATATTCTAGGATTGTAATATTACAAACATAAAATTCCCTTTTACTGGATTCCCTTTGACTTTTACGCACATCATTTTTTATAGAAAATATCAAATGTTTGATTTTTATTTAATACTCCCTAATCATTTTTTAAAACCTAGTAACAATGGAATAAAGCTTTTAGGATATACTTCATACATAATCTAAATTCATACCTGATAACGGCAGAAGGATTCAACTCAAGGTTAGCTTTAGGAAATTGGAAATAAAAGATTCTCTGATAAAGTTCTTAATTTCTTTGTTTATGACACTGATTATATTGTATCTTTATCAAGTCCAGGGGATCATTTAGTATATCTTTGACTGATTGAAAGTCAGCTAACCAGAACTTTTAATTACTAAGTTTCACTTTGGAAAATAACAACGAAACAAACTGACATAAGAAATTGGTTTGCCAAAGATATCTAGGTATCTTAGATAAAACAGAAAAAGGCCACCATTCTATGTTTCACATGTTCAAAATTACACTTCTGGATCACCAAAAATAAAGATGATGTGATATCTCTCCATCCAAGAATAATAGGATTATTATTGTCACATCACCATTATTATATTTTTCCTCTAAGGCTGGGAAATAAACTAATTTTTGAAAACTTTTGCACTGTTTGTTGTAATAAATAAATAAATGAAACTGAAACACTTTAGTCAATGAGTCCTATATTAGCCATGGAATTCAGTTAACTATTACTGATGCCCTGGTACATGGTAGTTTATAGCAGTTTTGCTGTATTCTGAAAATTGTGCTTGCAATAAAATGTGTGAAAGTCAACCAAGAAGTTGCATTATGTTTACCGACTGAAATGTAAATGCATGGCTCGGTTGTCCCAGTGATTACTTTATTCTCACAGAGACTTTCTGTAGCTTTCTAAGTTCAGAGCCATTATTATTTGGGAGGAAAATCAAGTATTAATGTTTGTAAAAGCTTATATTCAGTCTATTTCAGGGCTAATGTGTCCAACTCCTTTATCATGTTAAACCTCTGTCAGAATGCCTGTTTTGATTGCTCACTCATTTAAATCTTAATCCTTGGAATTTGTTCTGTGCCTTTGAGCACAGCAAGGATTTTTATTTTATTTTATTAGCCAAAAATAAAAAAAATCAGGATTAAAGCAGTGCTTTGGTAAGTCTGTACAAAATGCCCATCAGTGAATTTAAATCTTTGAAGACCTTTTGTTCATCTAAGGGAGCACTTCTCAACGGTCGGATATTTTGAGTCTGCCTTTTGGTAGCATTTATTAATCAAAATCTATCAAATAGAATATTATGCCCCCAAAGCCATAACTCTTTGTTCTTTAAGCGAATCTGTACTTTGGATTTAACCAAAAGGAATAGCTAATAAGCAGCCTTCTATACTTAAAAAGTTTTCTTCCTTCCAATGCATATTTGACTCTTCTTTTTAATTCTGACATTTCTCATTACCATATTAAATTAAATTGTGCCACAAGTTCCAAAGTCTTCAGCACCATCCGTGTTATCTTGCCACAGAGCTAGATTTTTGTTTCCTGCTGCTGAGCCTAAATTTTACGAAGCCATCAGAGTTTGTCACTTAGATCCTCTCCAGCCTGTGTTTCTAGGTCCCCGCTTCCGACCATCCATGATGGAAACTTCAAGTAGTGGAATTGTTTGCAGAGTTGAAAACTGAGGGCTAGAAAGAACTTTTCATACATTGGCTTATACTAAAGTCACCTTCACTTGATTAACAGAAACAAATAAAACGCAAACTTAAAATTTCTTCCTTGTCAAATACTACATCCATGGGAAGCATGGGAAGGGAAGGGAAATTTGGGTTTTGGGGTTGTTGGTTCATGTACATTTCAAATCAAAGAACTGTCTTGGATTGCAAGAGCTTCTTCTATGCAAAGAATTGTTGTTTTTCTGTTCCCATGTTTGCAACAAAGTTTATCTGGAAGAAATTTTATAGTCGAATAATCAGGCTTTGTAGTATCTGCAGCATGTTGTGGACAGATCACAGTAAGAAGACGTGTGGTGGGAGACAGAAGCACTGTGTTTGTCTTGACTCTTTAGAGGGGCTTCAGGGGCCCATGCCAGACCCTTGGGTAAATCCTTTCTGCAAGGATTCCATATGTAGATAGATTATGAATATAATCCCATGGAAATAACCAAGTCTGAGCACCGTTTGTGCTTCCATGTCAGCAAGATGACAGATTCATGCAGCCTGTTAGACTGAACCTGACCCTTTTTCTGTCTCTGTCTTCAGGTGTCTGAAGCAATCAGTATCTCTCTCTCTCTCTCTCTCTCTCTCTCTCTCTCTATATATATATATATATATATATATATTTGGTAAATATATATGTGTGCATATACACACACAAATATATATATACATACATATTAAATATATATGTTAAATATATAAGTATATATTTATATACTTATATATATAAATGTGCTGCACTCTGGATACTTAAACTGTTAAAAACCTATTCAAAAGCTTCATTCCTGCTGAACCTCCCTACAACATATTTTAAGGGTTCTGCACATCATAATTCTCAGGGTTTTCACTGGACTCTTCAGTTCCTGATGTTTGTAGGTAGATTCCATTACAGGATTTTGACTAGAATAACATGGGCTTGGTTCACTGTATGTTAGATAAAACTTTCTCTGTGTAATTTCTCTGAAAAAGAAAATATTGATATTTCTCAGACTTGGTTATTTCAAGGAGTGGGCAAAATGACCTCTAAAATTAGTGCGTGTGCTGCTGCAGTGGTGGCCTCACAGGTCAGTTTCCATCTCTGAAAGGTGCCAAGTATAGCCAACCTCTGTAACTCAAGGAATTTGTCACTGGAGAGCAGTGCAGTGGTGTTCCAGGGCCCCTAAATTATAATCACTAAACTCTTAAATTATAAAACGTGGAGAGTCTGTATCAGTCATATGTGGATTCCTGTGGATGGAGCAGAGAATCTGAAGAAAAACTGTCAGTTGCAGCAGGAGAGACCAAAGGCAGCTGTGTGGCCTGTTACATTTCAGAGTATGTGTGACTCAGGTATTATTGAGCGACAGCCAATGTTAATAAGCCATCTCTGCCCACTTTGGGCACTTCCTTTCTCTCCTTCTATTTCTCAACCTTTGTCATAAGTCTCCAAATGTTTATAATGAATTTATTTCATTCAAGTGAGAATAATCAGAATAAAGACTTTTCTGACAATTGTTTTAAACTCTGGACCCTTGGCTAAAGTGGTTCACACTGTTTTAAGCTTTGAAACAGAACGACCTGGCTTTGTAATGCTTCCCCTCTTATGAGGGACCTTGGAAGATACAAGGTTAGTGATACATAGCTCTAGCATCAAAATACTCTAAAGAGATAGAAGACATACAAAAATACCTCGAACCCAGGTAATATCTTAGAAGTGTTGCACAATAGTTAATAAAAATTGCTATGGAAGTTCAGAAAATAACTTTTTTCAGCATGAAAATCATGGAAAGCTTCATGAATGAGGCGGTATTTGGTCTGAATCTTGAAGACGGAGTCATATCTGTACAGTTGAAGATAATAGTGTGACTCTAAAGATATTCTGATTAGCAAGAACAATCTAATCAAGTTATAAAATCCGGGAAAACACAGGGTGGGCTCTGAAAAAGAACATCATCTGAGTATAACCCAGAGCAGAAGTGTACGTGATCCATAATTATTCTATAAACTGGATATCATGGCATGAAGAGATCATTAATTCTGGAGTCATGAGGAATTGCTCAAGACCTAGTTTTTTCACTTATTAGTTAGAGTCGAGAAGGTTAATTTTGGTGAGTCCTATTTTTTCCCAGAAAGGCATCGGAATGGATATTTAAAATTATCTTAGGTATTTTTAGTTGAAATATTCTGATTGCGACATTACAGCAATAATTTAGAAGTTGGCAAATATGTAAATGCTGTGGTATTAGCGATAGGAGAAATGGTAGGAGGAACGTTGGATGAGGTTTACCAGACTTGTGTTGAGAGTAGAGACTGTGTCTTCATCTTTTTATCTTTAGATCCCAGCAGTGCCTAAACCCCTGCTATGCTTTCAGTGTGGACTTTATTCTACTATTTCTAACCTCAAATAATATCCTCCTTTTGTGGGTTTGCACAATTCAATGCATGGTTAAGGTAAGCATTTTCTTGTTTTGCTTTAATAACATTTATATGTGTGACTACAAGAGTAATGTAGACCTTGACAAATTTAAAACATTCAGAGGAGTACTAAGAAGAAAACAAAAATCACAATTTCAAAATCCAGAAAGGATAGCTGCTAATATTTTAGTGCACAACTTTGCGGTTGTTTTTATAAGTCCATGTGCTTTCTTCAATGACCTTGGGCAAGATCGTTACCTAGAAATATATATTGGAAGGGCGGGTGCTCTTTAAGACAAGCCCAATTAGCATCAACATTGTTTTTATCAGAGGATTAGTGCTGAGAAATTCTCATTCTAGACATTTAATTTTAGAAGGTTTTCTTTAGTTCTGATGCAAAGGAAAACGGGAAAGCTGTGTTTTCCAAGATGTTCTTAGACAGCTCCCTTTTTACTTTAGTTGTCGTTCTTATATAAGATATGATAATATGCCAATGACACTGCCTTCATTAACCAGAGTTGGTTCCAAGACCCAGCAGGGCTGATACCTCAGTGGACTTGTCAGACTGAATTTGCAAGTTACTTTTCCAAAGTGTTTGTGGTCTGTTCCATGTTTTGCAAAGCAGGGAAAGATAAGTCAAAGTTGAAGCAGTGAGTAACGGAACCAGGCAGTGATATTGCCAGTGAACAAGCAATGATATCCACATCCTGTCCCATACATGTGCAGTGATTACACTTGGCCCACACTTGTGATCTGGAGTCTTAGTTTTCCGGTTAATCAGTGACTTCTTTGATGTGAGATAGAGCAGAGATTGTTGCAGCAGCTTAAAGTAAGGTAGGGTTTCAGAGCGCAGCTTCCAGATGTTGGTCAAAGAGTACAAACTTCCAGCTATAAGATGAATAAGTTATGGGGATCTATAGTAATTATAGTTAATAATGTTGTCTTATATACTTGAAAGTTGCTAAGGGAGTAGATCTTAACTATTCTCACCATGAAAAGGAAATGGTAATTATGTGACATGATGTGGGTGTCAGCTAACGCTATGGTGGTCATCATTTTGAAATATATAAGTGGATCAAATCAACACATGTACACCTTAAACTTACACAGTGTTATATATCTATTATATCTCAATAAAGCTGGAAAAAAGAGCACCATTTCTAGTGTAAATCTGCCTAAATTGAAATCCCTGCTCTGATACTTAATGCTATAATTTTGTGCAAATTACCTTCTCTCTGTTTCCTTGGCTTCAGTGGTAAAACTGGGATAATGATGGCATGTTCCTCATATGCATGCCTAATCAGGTCAGAAACATATACATTTTCAATAAGTTTTAGCAACTATTTTAATTGTTCTGAATGCCGAGTCCATGGACAGTATGCAACCGCGTGACAAGATTTATAGTCCACCAAAACCAATAATCAGTGCAATAGATATGAAGAGTCTCAAAAATATTATTCTTTCAGTTATTCATTGTCGACCACTTGTGCTCTTTAAGGTAGCTGTGAAAAGGATTTAAAGTCAGGACTCTTGAGGAAGAGCTCATGAAAGTGGAATTATTTTACCTGACAAAGAGGAATTTGAATATGCTTTGAACCACAGTTCCGAATCCTGCCTCTGCTGCCTGCCAGGTGTACCATTGCCAAACGCTCACATGGGCTGATCTCAGCTGCTTCAGCTTCTATGCTGTCGAGAGCTAATATGGGGACAAAATAAGATATGTACGTAAAAGCTTGGTTAACTCTAAAACTGTTAAAAATACAGAGTAGCCACTGTTACTTCATTACTAAAGACTATCTGTGTACAAACACAATCATGGAATCTTTTAAGTAGAGGGACCTGGAAGTTCATCATTCCAACTGTTCTTCCAAAGTATGAATCCTCTCCGCCACTGTGCCTCCCTTCCCCAAGTGGTCATTTTTCTAATAATTGAATTGGTTCAATAAATGCGATTTTAGCACCCACCATGTTCTAGGTAATGTACTAGCTGTTAGGGACAGAGAGATGAAATTATATTTACTTATTAGTACTTTGCTTTACTTTTTCAGGAAGGATTTAAAGTGACTCAAAAAAATCCAAAACAATATATAATTATTTGTCTTGACTTTAATGCCTCTTATGATGAGGCATTCACTACATCTAGAGGTAACTTATTCCGTCTTTGAACTTCTGTGATTATTAGGATGTTCTTCTTCACCCCTTCCTGTAACTTCTAACTACTGATGCTATTTCTGTCCCTTTAGGGTCATAGTACGCGTACTGAAGCTTTCGCCTGCATCCCAGTCCTTCCGTCCTTTAATACTTGAAGACGGTTCTTGTGTTGCCTCAGCTGCTCTTCTCTAGGCTAAATAATCTCTGCTCCCTAAGTGTTTTCATACAATGAAGTCAGATCTTTTCACAGTCTTGGTGGCCATTTTCTAAATTGGTCACTTGCCTTCTTACAGCATCCCAATTCTGTTAAGCCATCAACCCCTTCCTGAATATCATGCCATGTAATCTAACCCACTCCTTCTCTAAACCTTTTGTAATTTATTTTCCTATAGTTCCAGATAGACATCTATTTCTGCAGAGACTGCTCCATCCTGACTTTTAAACGTGGTAACCTTACAACAGCTTTCCTATATAATTCCCTTAATCTCTACTTCCCAGTTAACTGTTCATTGTTGATCAGAATTTAGTTCAGACTAGAGTTTCCCTAGTAATTTATATCCTTAAATAGAAATTGTCTCTAAGGAAAGTCAGGAAGTTAATGGATACTCTGATTTTATTATAATAACTAGGTATTTTTCATCAGCAATGAAGAAAAAAGAAGAAATATGCCTAAAATGGATTGTTGGTGGAAGGGCATGTTTTGGATATATCACTTTGGGGATAACTTAGAGAGACTAGTATTAGTTCCCAATAAAATGAATCTAAATTCTGCTCTGAGCAAAAGAAACTAAAGCCATGAGAATGTGAGAGATTTAATGCAATGAGCGGTTGACATGTGTTTTCTTCATAGAAAACATGGAAGTTATTTAATAGGTCCGTGGATACCAGATGATTTAGATGCTACTCTCCCTGGAGGCTCCTTTTATTTGTCATAGATTTCTGAATGTTATCAATCCTTCAAACAATAGCAATATGGAGCAAGAATAAAAAATAAATTTTTTCTTCTATTAATAAATATATCAATTGCAAGAAATTCAGTTGAATAAAATGAAAATAGATTTTTTTAAAAATTTAAATGAAGGACTTTGGGTTTAGTCCCAACACATAAGGTACTAGAAGTCCTCACTCTCATTCTTCCTACAGGAAAAAACTGGACAAACTGAAAATTAATAACTTTTGTGGACCCATTAGAGAACTGAGACTGCAAAGCATTCCACGACTTAAAAATCTAAAGAAACAGATGAATCCAGAGAGTCATAGATGTGGTCTGATTCCCTGGAGCAGAAGCTGCTGGAGCCATAAATAGAAACACATAAATGATAATTTGGAAGAATTACTGGAGGCTGAGTGTGGACTTGCATGATGGTAAGAGGCTCCTAGCGGCCACGGTATTCAAAGGGGGCACGCTTTCATGGACTTTCCTTCAAGGAACCTCCCTCAGGACTTCATGGTGAATCTGAGGAAGCTCCCTTCCTGGCCCTGGCAGGAGAAGGGGAAGATTAATCATTTTGAAAGAACCCCAGGGTGTTTTCCACAATAAAGACTTAGACTTCAAGGGAACTTCTTTACCAGAGCACTGTCCCATTTAAGGTAAGAGTGCTGTTCCTCCTCCCGTCCCCTCTAGACTTCTCGTCTCACCAAGAGTGTTGGAGGTAGCTATGTTGTTTCAAGGTTGTTTATTTTTTTTTTGAGGAAGATTAGCCCTGAGCTAACATCTGCTGCCAATCCTCCTCTTTTTGCTGAGGAAGACTGGCCCTGCGCTAACACCCGTGCCCATCTTCCTCTACTTTATACGTGGGACGCCTACCACAGCATGGCTTGCCAAGTGGTGCCATGTCTGCACCAGAGATCCAAACCAGCAAACCCTGGGCCGCCGAGGCAGAATGTGCGAACTCAACTGCTGCGCCATCAGGCTGGCCCCTGTTTCAAGTTTTTAAAGTATTCTAAAATATTTCAATCACATGCTTACACTTAGAATATAAAACATAAAACTCACTAACATAAATAAAAATTACAATTAAAATATATTTTTATTATACATGGTCAGTTTAAGGAACAAGAAAGAGAGAAATATAAAAGGGAAGGAAAAGTTATGAGGTGATATGAAGAGATATGTATTTAGAACAAGAGTCAGAGTGACAGAGACAGAGAAGCAAGGAGATGAGCATTGTGGCTGCTTACACGGGTTTCTACATCTGAGTAATAATTCTAGCATTTTTATCAATGTGATTTGGAGCAGCTTAAATTTTTCTTTTTCTGTTTTTTCCTAAGGGAAATTCTCCCTGAGCCAAAATCTGCTGCCAATCTTCCTCTGCTTTTTTCATGGTTTTTTTTTTTTGGTATGTGAGCTGCTCCCACAGGATGGCCACTGAAAGATGAATGACGTAGGTCCATGCTTGGCAACCAAACCAGGGCCCCTGCAGCAGAGCATGCCGAACTCAACCACTAGGCCACCAGGGCTGGCCCAGGTGAAATTCTTTGTCTTAATTTTCTGATCTGTAGAGTGAGTAAAGTAATACCCACTTTATAGCGGTATTAGAAAATTAAATTACATAATGTTTTTAAAGTGCTTATCGTGGTGCTAGGCACATAGAAAATTTTAAATTGTGGTATCTATTACTATTCTACATTCATATAAAAAGAAAAATAAAGGTAAATCACTTGGAAATAGAGCAAACCCTCCATTGCCAAACATCTTCAGTTTTGTGGCTGTTTTGGGTATTGTGACAAAAGTCTTTAAACTTAGGTTACCTTTTATTCAACTCTGGGTATAAATTCAATTATCAGCTCCTAACAAGTGTCCTGGAAGTGAGGATAGAAAAGTGTGCATATCTCATTTCCAAGAGATCAAAACAACTTTTCCATATTTAAATCATAGATACAACCTGACAATTTAGTAGAAAAACCAATCTGTTTGTTTTCAGTCCAGTAATTCACATTTTTATTATATTAGCTAATTTGATCAGTTATTTTTGGCAGTACTAATAGAAATTATATATTCAGTTTTTACTATGTATTTCTATAGGAAAGTTAAGGTAAGCGAAAGTACCACAATACAATATTGAATTTGCACTTCCAATTGAAATTCTTGTTGCAGAATTAATAGGATAGAACCCAAGGGTAACAAAGAAGACAAAAGAAATGCCACTGAGCTCACTCCTCCTTGCCCAGGCCTGTAGATGCAACAGCCTCGGGCACTGAGGTATGTCAGCAGTATTTCTGCAGGAACCTCAGTCAGTAGCTACCCCAAGAGTCTCAATCTGTCATGAATATGACCCTTGCATCAAAAAGTAAAGGTCACAAGTCACTTACTCCTCCTGGCATAGAAAGACCTGGTAGCATGAAAAAAAGCCCTTGGAAGCATATTTTCTTAGCATGTAAAGCAACCTGTGCCTTTGCAATTATCAGGTATTTTTGGACGGCAGATGGAAATTTACTAAAAGAATTGTGGAAATTTTTATAGAAAACAGCCTCTATACTTTTAAACTAAAACTTTCTCTTTTTTGGGGGAGAAAGGGGCACCTTCTCCCTTGGTTCATTTGGCATCAGATTAAATCCATATTCTCATGCAGTGAGACTGGAATAGTGCCATCTATTAAATTAGCTGGAAAATTTGGCAATTCCCTAGTTTAACACAGAATAGTCAAAAAAGTTGCCTATCTCTATTGAATAGCTTGAGTGGAGCCCTTTAAAAATTTCGGTTTAAAATGATACAAATAATGCAAACATTCAATCATGTCAAGTGGATGGGCATTCTGTTTTACTTACTCGATGAAATACAATGTATCCATTTAAAACATTATTAAACTTCCATATTCACGCTCATTATATTAAGGCAAAGGATCAAGGTACAGAAGTGTGTATAAGCATGAATTTAACTAAATAAAAAGTCTTTCAAACAAACATTCAAAGATCTGCATGGAAAAACAATTGGAAGGATATATACCAAAATGCTGACTTTTTTGATACTGGGGATGTGAGTTTTTCATTCTTTATTCTCCTGATTTTTGCCAGCTTTCTATCAGGTACCTATAAAGTTTCCAAAAGAAAAGAAATTCCCTCTTAAAAATTTTGGTTTGACAAATGTTAATTGAATGCACTTGGGTGCCAGCCAGGTCCCGTGCTGATGTACAGGGAAGAATGGGACACAGAGCTCATAGTCTGGAAAAGAAGGCAGTTTAACAAATAGTAAAAACACTGAATGGAGTGTATTAATGAAACATATGCAGTTACAGAGGCAGTCCAGAGGAAGGAATGATCCACTGAGAGAGAGGGGAGGTCAGGAAAGATGTTTTCTTATTGTCTTATTCATTTAATGAGTCAGTAACATATATTAAGCGCTTACTATGTGCTGGGACTTGCTTTTGGTGCTAGGGATAAAACAGTGAACAGAACAAAGATCCCTGTCCCCAAAGACCTTAAACTCTAGTAGGGAAGATGGGCAATAAAATAACATCAATCTGCAAATAAAAACATACCCAATTAGTGTTATGGAAACAGGAAACCTAAGGCAGGTTAAGGGAGATCAGGAATGCGGACAAGAGGTGAAGGCGGTGAGAGAGAAACTGCAATTTAAATAGAGTGATGAGGGAACGGCCCTACTGGGAAAGATCAATTTGACCAAAGATTTGAAGGTGGTAAGAAAGTTACCAATGCAGATATCTGGAGTAAAATGGAAAATGGGTCGGGGACACGGGACAGCCAGTGGAAATGTCCACAGGTGAGAGAATTCTTTGTTTGGTTGAGAAAAGCCAGTCTGGAGTTGAATGAGTGATGGGAAGACCACTAAGAGAAGAGTGCAGAGATTTTAGGCCATTGTACAGACTTTGTTTTACTCTAGTGAAATCATGAGCCATCGGAGGGATTTAATCACAGAAAAGACCTGATCTGACTTCCGTTTTAATAAGATTCCCTGGGCTGCTGTGTTTAGAATAGGTTCTAGGGACAAATATATAAGTAGAGTAGCAAATTAGGAGTCTGTGACAATAATGCAGGTAAGACATGATGGCTCCAACAATGATAGCTACAAGTGGAAGAGTAAGGAGTGGTCAGATTCTGCTTATATTTAAAAAGTGAAGCCAACAGATTTCCAATGAAGGTAAACTGAGGCATCAAGAATGACCCCAAGCAGGCTGGCCTGGTGGCATAGTGGTTAAGTTCACACTCTCCACTTAGGCAGCCTGGGGTTTGCAGTTTCGGATCCCGGGTGTAGACCTAACACAATTTGTCAAGTCACTCTGTGTTGGCATCTCACATACAAAATAGAGGAAGATGCGTACAGATGTTAGCTCAGTGACAATCTTCCTCAAGCAAAAAGAAGATGATTGGCAGCAGCTGTTAGTTCAGGGCCAATCTTCCTCATACACACACAAAAAGAATGACCCCAAGGATTTTATGCCAAGGTCATCAAGAAAGGCAATATAGATAGAGACGAGAAGACCAAAGACTAAACCCTGAGGCACTCAAAAATCAAGAAGATGAGGACAAGAGGAAGAACAAAATAAGAGACTGAGAATTAGAAACCAGTGAAAGATGAGGAAAACTCCAGAAGAGTCTTGTCTGGTGTTCTAGAAGCCAGTGAAGAGTGTACATCAAATAAGAGGAAGTGAATGCGGCAAGTGCGGTCGATCAATTCACCAGAGACCTAGAATCAGCAGTTTCAGCGCATTGGTGGCATGAAAGCTGCAATAACACGACTTAAGAGAGAATGGAGAGTAATAACTGGAAAAGCAAGTATAGACATTTCCCTTCAAATGTCACAGATTGTTCTTTCAACGCTTCATGAAGTGTTGCTATAAAATTGTGCAGTATCTTGTGAGGTACAGAAAAACTTATGACAGAAGAAATTGCAGCACGTTTGTATGTGGATGGGAACAATCCAATAGATTGTGAAAACGTGATGATAAAGCAGGAGAATTTCTGGAGAGCTGTCCTCGAGTGAGTGAGAGGGA
Source organism: Equus asinus (assembly GCF_041296235.1). Classification (NCBI taxonomy): domain Eukaryota; kingdom Metazoa; phylum Chordata; class Mammalia; order Perissodactyla; family Equidae; genus Equus; species Equus asinus. The sequence goes on from NC_091806.1 coordinate 21,225,839, forward strand.
GCTTGTACATAGTGGAGGCATCAACTTTAGATAAGAGCACGGATGGTTCATCTGTGGCGTTGAATGGGAGGATAGACTGTGGAAGTCCGGATGCTGGTAGGTGTGTATATGTAGTGGTGGGAGTATGTGGAAGTGTTGTTCTGATGGATTCCATTTTTCCCAGTCAAGTGGGAAGCAAGGTCATCAGCTGAGAATGAGGTTGAGAGAAGAGAGAGGAGAATGTATTAAATACAAGAGTGAGAGAATGACTCGACTAGGGAAAATAGTGTAATTACCTGGCAAAGTCAAGTCTCCTGCTGAGGATCACTGTCATTAAGTTAAAGTGATGCCAGTCTGTGGGTGAAGTGCTTCACCAGCCTCATTTCCACAGCCTCACTCAGCTGCATGGATGCAGTGGGGAGCAGGCATGGATTAATTTAGGTTGTGGCTTTGCCAAGAATTTATGGTGAAATGAAAGGGGCAAAGGGGTTGACAGTGCATGCAAGGGGGTGAAGACAATGACTAACCATGGGATTCGAACTGGACCAGAGGAGTGAAAGGACATCACCTTGACAGTTGATGACACTAACTTACAGGCTAAGTATGGAATATCGACAGGTGCATTAATGTATTTGTGTGTTTATGCCTGGTAGGGTGCAAATGTCCCCATGTGCAAATGACTGAGAGAGCCAGGAAGCAACAGATTTCCTACTCTATGGTCATTAACCCTACTAATCTTTAAACCAGTTCTCATCTTCCAAGAATCAGTCTTTGGAGACTGTGATGGCATTGCTGTGCTTCAGACACGTTTCCCTCTGTATCATCGCAGGCAGGGAGGAAGCGGACCCAGGTATCCATTAGGAAACATAGATAGTTATCTCTCACTGGCTTGGTTGATAACCTCACACTGGTCGAAGTAGAATATATATCACCCTTTTGGTTCATTAAAAGTTTTCTGGGACCATCTAAGGTTTGTTTGCTTTTCTTAAGTGTGTTAAATAGGCAATTTCATTTTGCAAGAAGTTTACTTTCAAAAAAATGAAAAAACATTGAATTCTTATAAGTCATTAAGGTCTAATGCCTTAGAGAAAATTCAGGACGTCTTATTTTTTTTCCAATTCTTTCAAGACCTTTCATAGTTTAAATCATCGGTGCTTGAATTAACTCCTGATTCTAAAGAAGAAAAAACAAATGCACAGAGAGCGTGAGCACAGACACACACACACACACACACACGCATACACAATTTGCCTTCCTCTTGTACTCCTCTTCAATTCTGTGCTCCAGGCTCTGGATGGGTTTGTTATTTTGAAACATTGTATTAAGCTAGGTGATAACAAAGGTCACAGAACTATTTTCATTTGTGAATAAATATAGAGTTTCTGCCATGAAGTTATAAGTTTTTTTTAATAAAAAAGAAAATTATTTCAGAGGCATTCTACAATATTCTTGATAATTGATGTATGGTATAGCAGTACCCAAGAATTACTCAATTGTTTTAAGATAGATAATGGAATTATCAAAACTAATAGTTCTATTGAATAATTATTAAAACAATTTCAAGTGAATGTTATTTCCCTATTAGAAATGCATATGGGTTATTTAGCACTTTAAAGGATATCATCACAATTCGCCTGGGCTTTTTCTGGCCTCCATGCTTCCGTTGGAGTTCTAAAGGAGTCCCCAAGCTCCACATGTTTCTGATAAGGTTATCCCTCCCTCTACTTGACCATTAGGGGAAGCGAAGTCCCAGATCTCAACCTTCCCCATCCCAGCTTACTGCCAATGCCCTACATTCATATCCCTGAGGAGACTCTCTATCATGAGTCCATTAGGACTACTCCTATCACATCCTTTATTATTAGCTCTTGCAAGATCACCAAATAGCATTTACATTTTTTAATTCAATGTTTAAATTTCATTCATTTTATCTGAACAATCTGCAGTTTTTGATACAGCTAAGTATTCCTTCCTTCTTGAAACACATTCTTCTCCTACATTCCAGGATGCTGCATTTCCTTGCATTTGCTCCAACTGGTTTTTCCTCCTGGTTCATCATTCATGTCTCAAACCTGTAAGCACTAAAGTACCCCAGAGCTCACTCCCTCAGTGATCTCATCCAGTCTCATGGTTTTAAATAGCTGATGGTTCTCAAATGTACTTCTTCAACTCCTTCAAATCAAGACATGTGTATCCAGTTACTGCTAGATATGTTCACCTAGGTTGCTAACAGGCATCTCAAACTCAGCATGTCTAGAATGAATCTCTGAACCTTCTTTATATTCAATTCCTCCTTCAATCTTCCTACCTCAGGACATGTCAACTCCATCATGATGGTGTTTTGATGCATCAACTTGGCTAGGCTAAAGTCCCCCATTATTCAATCAAATATAAATACTATTCTAGGTGTTGCTATGAAGGTATTTTGTAGAAGTGATTAAAGTTCATAATAAGTTGAAGTTAAGTAAGGATGGTTATGTTAGCTAAAGCGGGTGGGCCTGATTCAATCAGTTGGTCAACATTAAAAGTAGATTGAGGCTTCCTCGATGAAGAAATTCCACCTGTGGATAGCAGCATCAGTCCCTGCTCGCAGTTCCAGCCTGGCCTTCCTGATAGCCTGCCCTACAGATTTCACACTTGCCTACCTAGCTCCTACAATTATGTAAGCCAATTTCTTGCAAGGAAGAGGAATGTGGCATGTGGATAGACCTTCAGATTGAGTAAAAACTGTTAAGATTTGTATCGCATGTGAATGTTCACCATTGAGTGACCTCAGTAAAGGATAAGCTTAGGAAGCAAGTGGGTAGGATGACCTGTTTTAGGGATACCGGTCAGTCTCTTTCTTGACTCTTTTCACTGTCTAACGGGGTCATGAACAAAGTAGCCATGGTGGCTTGGATAGAGGTTATGCATGGGCTCAGTAGCATAGACTTCCACCTACCATGGTGAGTAGTTACAGCCATTGCTGAGTACCCTATTCTCCAGCAGCAGGTATCAAATCCAAGTCACCAATATGGCACTATTTCCTGCGTAGCTCAGCCAGCTAACTGGTGGCAGATTGATTACATTGGATCACTTCCATCATGGAAGGGACAGTGCTTTCTTCTTACTGGAACAGACACTACCTCTGGATGTGGACCTGTCTTCTCTGCACACTCTTGCCAAAACATACGGAGATTCATTATATATATTCAAAATAGAATAGACTTCTCCTCCAAAACATGAAAGTCATTAAATAAGTCATTTTGAGGAATTCCCAGAGATTCAGAAGATTGTAAAAAGTTTACATCAGAACAAAAGTATTCAGGAAGGACTTATAATGAAAAATGGTTTGAGCTGGGTCTTTAAGATCTCTCAGTCCCATTTTGAAAGAGAGAGAAGACGATCTGATTATTTCATGCCAGCAGTAAAACCTAAACGAAAGGTGGAGTGGAGACTTTATTTGGGGAATAGAATTTGTGGTCCCTCTATGGATTGCCTGGGGTGGTTCTAGGTATTTCTGCTCTAAGCAGTTTCGCTGCAAACATTTTCCCTGCACAACTAATTGGCCACAAGGCAATTTTGCCATAAAAGATAAAATCACGAAAAATAAAAAGAGAGACACAAAAAGGACACAATGAAACATGAAAAATTAATACCAAAATTAAAAAGACTCCAGAAAATGAAAATACAAAATATTTGAATAGAAATGTTTGAATATTGAAATGTGTGTAGACGCATGGCAACACTGCACAAAGAACTGGTTTTATTTTGCGTATTGTTACCTAAGCACTTTCTCTTCCAATCTTTCCTTCATAGTGTTATACTTTCTAGTTTTTTGCTTGTGGATTCCTCTCCTCCTTTGGCATTGCACGATTTTCTTTTTTTCACTAAAATGTCTTCCTTCATTTAAGAGAGATATCAGTTTCATCCAACTATTAGGATGCACATTTGTAACCAAATGAAAACCATTCAGAACCTAATGAAACCAAAATTGTCAATCAACCAGTTATTTTACCTTTTAAAGCAAAATGGCCTTCACAGCCAATTAATTGTGCAGCAAAACTGTTTGTGGCCAAACTGCTTGCGGCAAAGATGCTTAAGGAGAAGATACCGGCCACGGAATGATCTTTGGAGTTTAGATTTTGTCTAGTAATAAATAGTGAGTTAGTGATAACGTCTGAGCTGAGAACTGGGTCAACATAATATTTTAGAGTATGTAGGTATATTGTTTACAGGATAGGTTGGGGAAGAAAGCGAGACCAAGTACTCCTAAATGTTATACTAGTTCATCTGTGAGGGAATGAGCCCTGATACAGTAGTGAGAATAGGAACGGGAATTAAATAGAGTTAACAGTGATTTCAAAGGAAGAACTAAACGACTTCTAAATGGATTGCATAAGATGCATGTTTTGTGGGTGTGTGTGTGTGTGTGTGTGTAGTGGGAATGATGAAGGTGAAGGTTATATTAATGTGTGTATGTAGTTTGTAGAGTGGAGAAGAGAAAGGTAAAAGAGAAAGCAAAGATGACACTATAATTTTCATGATGCATAACTGAGAGAAGAAAGTGCTGCCAATAACTGAGGGAGAGAAAAAAATTACATCCTACTTTAGATTAACACCCCACACTCAATGAGAATGTATTCTGTGTCGGGCACTTTGCTCAGCATGTATCACGTAGTATCTTATTTAATTTGTATGTAAATCTGATGATAGGTGCCATTCATCTTTCTATTTTATAGGTGAAAAGATGAAAAAACTGAGGCACTAAGAAGCCAAGAAACATGCAGTTGAGGTAAAAGGAAATATTTGAGTGGAAACAGTTTAAATATGGGATGAGTTTTTAGAAGGAAGAGAAATGGAGAAGATATACATATTCAAGTTATGTTTCAAGTTATTTGAAAGGATTTCCAAAGTTGATTGAGCAAAAAGCGTAAAGATGGCCTATGTGTGAAAATTAAATGATTGAACAAATCCCGTTTTAAGCACTAGAGTCCAGACCAAGAAAAAGAAAGTGACATGGCTCTGGCCTTACTTCAATTATGTTCTTAATTATAATATTATTGATCTTCTGTAAGAAAGCCTGGGGGCAGAAGCAAAATTAAAATTAATTCTCTTGAACATTAAAATCAATGGGTAAAAACTTGCAGTAATAACTCATAGAAATCACTTTCTCATTGCCTAATTCACTCCATACTCACAGGTTAAAAATGGGAACTTTTTAGATAAGGTCTCATTATTTATACATTTCAACCTTACTGCTCACTTTGTAAGCGTATCATAAAAATATTGTAAGCAGTGCTCAGTTAAGAGCTTTAAATTATTGACCTTCTCATGAGTGGGTGATCCGGAATTTTAAAGAGATTTGAGGTTTCCCAAGTCTGTTCTATGAAATGTACCATGTACCTCCTAACAGTGTTGTGGTCAAATAAGTTAGAGAAATGCTGTCTTAAACAAACCTAGTTGTTTTCTTTACTGCAGCCTGTCTAAAACTGTTAATATGCTAGTGTAAATTGTGAATCATTTAGTTAGAATAGAGTATGCAGTGTTTCCAGAACTGGTTTTTCCACCCAGCTCTTTAAATGAGGGTCATCTTAATGGACTTGTGTGAAACAGAGAACGTTTTGGGAAACACTGATATAAGTTTCCTGTAATGTAAAAATAAAAGAATAATTCAGAAAATGAATCTCTTTGTGTGTGCCTCTCTCTGCACATGTAAATATACATATGCATACCTACATACATATATGCGTATATATACATGTAGTATCATTTAATTTCTACTTTAAATACATGCACAAATGTATGCATGCACAAATGTATACACACACACGTATATTCTTGTACTAAATGTATATGCAATTTTTCTCTGAATAACTCCGGCTGATATAGATTTTGATATCTAGAATGGGCCTAGAGAAATAGAATCTTAAAGATGTGCTTTCTCAAATAGTTCTCTTGTATTCTGGAATTGGTTCCCTAATCTAAATAAACTTGGGCAAGGCACTAAAACTCTAAAAAGGAAAAGAATATAAGTATATTACAATAAATTATATGTATTATATATCTTATAATAATATGTATCTTTTTATACAATATATATCTTACACAATATTATATAGTATCTTTTCTTTAATATATAATAGTATAATCCTATGTTCTAATATATAATAATAATTAGACACTGTGTCTAATTATTATTTTATGTTTATAAATTACAGAAAATAGAGAATTAAAAAGATGAGAGTAAAAAATATCTGTAATCCCCCCGTCTACAGATGATTACTATTATCATTTTACGTTTCTTTTTTTGTTGAGATTATACTTATGTGTTCATACTTTTGTTCCATTATGCTTTCACTTAACATTAGAATGACTTTCTTATTCCATGAAAATAGATCTTGAACATATAGGTAAATTTTGACTTATTCTGGTCTCTGGAGGATTGCCAGCAGGTACAATGGAGAAGAGATTGGATGCATTATTAGGAGACTCAAGTTCAATTTCTTTTTTTTTTCCTTCTTCTCTCCAAAGCCCCCCAGTGCATAGCTGTATATTCTAGTTGTGAGTGCTTCTGGTTGTGGCATGTGGGATGCCGCCTCAGCACGGGCTGATGAGAAGTGCCAAGTCCGCACCCAGGATCCAAACTGGTGAAACCCCAGGCCGCTGAAGTGGAGCGCAGGGACGTAACCTCTCGGCCACTGGGCAGGCCCCCAAGTTCAATTTCAATCTTTGCTGCGAATTAGATGTATAACCATGACCTAGTCACTTAAACATATTTGGATCATAGCGTTTTGGCATTTGCTCCTTGAAGTAATTGCACCAGATGATTGCTAAGGTCACAACCAGCTGCTAAATACCATTATACTATGATTTCCTCATATTGTATCAGACTAACGGAGTGTCTGAATTACCTGGTATTAGAAAGTTATTAAATTATTTCTGTGAACTCTTTGCATAGTACTGGGGCTCCATCTTATATGATAACTCATACTCAATTACCCATCAATATTAATTAGAAGAAAAGCACTATTGCCTGTGAGCTCTTGTATTTTCCATCATAAATTGAAAAAGCAAGAAATTTTACGTTAACCTCAGAATATCAGTTTATACATTCAGCTTAAAAGATTTTTAATTCTCAGAATTAAACAAGCGTTTCTTATTGATAAAGTAAACTTTTCTTTGCTCTGACAAAGTAGTGGGTAATGGATTACACATAGATGTTTTCCCTGAAAAGATGAGTGAGCTGTAGATGTATTTGAAGTGATTTAGATCTTGCTATTTTCTGCCAAATGTTAGATATATTGCCAAACCCTTGACTGATCCTATTTAGCAAACCATGAGACTGATATCTAGAAAAAGCAAAACCCTGCCATCTTTGTCCAAGCCCCCTTTCCCTCTTGACCTCTCCCCTCAGAAAAGATTTGGTCTTATTTGTGATTAAAGATGCCATGTCAACCAGAATTTTTTTTAGTCAATTGTGCTGCATTAAATAATCATTCCTCTTCAAGTGACCAGAAAAAGAAAGTTTCTTTTCTCACTATGCTTTTTTCATAGGCTTATGTGATTTTCTTACTGTTCAAACTAGATCAGTGGGCCATTTTATTAATTAGATTAACTATCCTGTGGGATGTATCATTCTTTTTTATTTTACAGTACCTTCCAAATATCCCCTATGGGAATATGCATAAAGTAAGACGCTGGATTACGGGCAGGTGGGAACCGGGTGAGTCTTTCCTTCATTGACTTAGGACCCTGCCCCACCCTGCCATCGTAAGAAGCTCTCAATTAAAAAAGATTGGCAGTTTGGGTTAGAGGGTGTAGGGAATTAGACAAATTTAAATACCACTTCTGTGACCCTGCTTTGGTAAGCAGAGTTAAGTATTTTGAATCTGTTTAACAGTTTGTGAACATTACTGAAAGGCGAAGTGCAAGGTGAAGAGAAAGGTGGTCCAGAGATCAGGACAGTCTGTTGTGAGTAAGTGATGTGCACGGGTGAAGGGGCCTCACGAACAGAGAGATCTCCACCTACATTATCCCCCAACAACACGTTCTGTTGCATGAATATTTCCTTGCTTCACGGGCCACGTTCACGACATTTAATGTTTTCCTTATGCTGCTTTTTCAGAATGTCAGTAAGATACTGAGCAAACGAGGAAGTTTAAAAAGGAGTGGTTTAAAAATAATTCTATCCTGTTCCATTTGTTCAAAGAATTGTGTTTCCATTGTAAATAAATCACTATATTTTGGATTATCTGACACATCCTATTACCTAAAGTTATTACTTAAAAGTGATAAACTGAAACAAATATGACAGATAAATCAGTATTCTTATATAAAAGCTTGTACAAAAGAAAACGCTGGGACCGGCCAAGTGGCGCAGCAGTTAAGCGCGCATGTTCCGCTTCTTGGCGGCCCGGGGTTCACCGGTTCGGATCCCAGTTGTGGACATGGCACGGCTTGGCAAAAGCCATGCTGTGGTAGGCGTCCCACATATAAAGTAGAGGAAGGTGGGCATGGATGTTAGCTCAGGGCCAGTCTTCCTCAGCAAAAAGAAGAGCATTGGCAGTAGTTAGCTCAGGGCTGATCTTCCTCAAAAAAAAAAAAAAAAAAAACGGAAAATGCTACTGTCCTTACAGAAAAATTGGTAAATTATGTGGGCAGACAGTTCAGAGAATGAAACTCATGTGACCAATATAAATATAAAAATATTTAACTTTAATATAGTTCAAATAAATTCAATTTAAAACCAAGAATGCCATTTTCACTTATGAATTGATAATCATTTATAAATATTATTGGTGAAGTTGCCCCCCAACCAATGGGAGCACAAATGGTAGTAGCTTTTCTGGATTTGGCAATGTGTATTAATTGTCTCAAAAATTTCATACTATTTGACTATGTAATTTTGCTTCTAGGAATTTTAAATAAACCAGAGGAAAATATGTGTAAATAAAGATATTCATATTCATAAAAGGAAACTATTAAGACATCTTAAGTGTACAACTGTAAGGCTATGATTAAATAAATTGTACTTCCTCCATCATTAAAATTTTGTACACTCATTAGAGAATCACTTTCTCAAAGAACACTTAAAATACATGTAGAAATGTTCGTGAAATAATGCTGAATTAGAAATGCAAAACTGTGTATTCGGTATCTTTTCAACTATATATATATACATAGCTGAAACATATATACATACCTATATATATGTATTTATTTTTATCCCCCTCTCACAACTATACCCAACTATATACCTCCTAGGGCACAGATCAGGGTGGATAAGAATGGGTTTAGCTGGGAGGTGAGGCAAATGCATTTAGAAACTCCTACATTCTAGACATTGATCTCCTGTTAATACAGTCTTAGTACATATGTTTCAGGAGGTTAGGGACCAGGACCAGTTACATAACTGGGGGACCCAGTGCAAAATCAAAATGCAAGGCCCCTTGACCACCCCTATGAAGCATTTCAGGAGGGCAGCAGCACGGCATTAAACCAAGTGTGGGGCCTTTCTAAGCTTCCACATGCAGGCCTTGTGTGACTGCACTGGTCACACACCCTTGAAGCTAGCCCCAGTGGGGACCACATTATATCCCCCTTCTAGCATAGCTCAAGGAACGTTAAAAGATGGCACATATTCAGCTTGCTGTCCCTGAAACCTATGACTTTTTCGCTAAAGACCACCATGAAGTGTTTTCTACCTGATCTATATGGTTGATTATTTAGACCTAAATGCATTTTTCCGCATATATCTCCAATAATGTAATTGTGTTAACTTGCACCCACCAACATCCTATCAAATTCCTTTTAGCAGTTAATTTTGTCAACTAAGATTTCCTTTTATCATTGTCCCAACATACTATTACAGATAATATAATGAGAAAGAAACTACAAAAACTGTTATAATCTCTTTTGCTTAAAGCTTCTATTTGAGTCATTAAAATACAACAAAAAACCTCTTCTGAATAGATTAGGCAGCTGCAGACATTAGGAAGCTCTCAGTCATTGTTCCAAATGTCTGAGAATTGGGGTTTGCCTGGAAGATCATTGGTCTGGTCTGTTTCTAGATATTTAAAGCTCTGAAATGAATGTACACGAACTGATGGTAGAAAGCAGTTCCAGATGGGCTCATCAAGGTTTGGGGCACTGTGGCTGAAAGGACCTTCAATGATGCTCGTGATCTGATTTATTTGGTGCAACAAACCAGGGATGTTTCAATTGTATCAGATCATTAGGTAAATGATTTGAAGGGTGGACTTTAGAATTAATGGCATGGTATTTTATTTCCCTTGAGATGGCTGTGGGAGCCATCGCTATTTTAGGAAGCACAGCTTAGAGCTACCTACATTGTCTATACATGCTGCCTTCATGCTCTCTGAAACTGGGATCAAGAGAGGGAAATAAAAAAAATACTTTGGAGGGGGCTGGCCCCGTGGCCGAGTGGTTAAGTTCGCGCGCTCCGCTGCAGGCGGCCCAGTGTTTCGTTGGTTCGAATCCTGGGCGCGGACATGGCACTGCTCATCAAACCACGCTGAGGCAGCGTCCCACATACCACAACCAGAAGAACCCACAACGAAGAATATACAACTATGTACCGGGGGGCTTTGGGGAGAAAAAGGAAAAAATAAAATCTTAAAAAAAAAAAAATACTTTGGATTAACTACTTCCTTTTGGAGATGAGGAAACTGTGACCTGGAGAGGCAATTTGAATTTAATATAATTTTCATGTATCGCAAAATGTTATTTTTCTTTTGATTTTTTTTCCAACTATAAAAATTTAAAAACCATTCTCGGCTAGCAAGCCCTTCAAACCCAGACGGTGTGCTGTGTTTGGTTCTTGGACTATAGTTTGCTGACATCTGTCATGAAATAGTCTTTAAAAATAAATAGTTGAATGAAAGACTAAGTGAGAAATGAATGGCCAAATAAAAAAGTGAATGAATTGAATGTAGTTAACATTATATAACCTGGATAGTAAATGGATCATTATTCAAAAATTAAACTTTAATCATGTCAGGCCTAGTTAAGTTTTAATTGCTTAATTCATGTCCCAGTTCTAAAACTGTTAAGGGTACAGATAGTGTTTCAAATAAAGTTCATTTTTATATTGTAAAATAATGTCTAATTATTATAGAAAACTAGGAACATTTAGAAGGGTGGAAAGATTAAAACACTAGCCCTTTTGAGAGTTAACTCATTAATTTTCCAATATATTTTCTTTTATTCTTCATATATTTATATATAGTAATTTTATATAACTGTGATCATGCCATGAAAATAATGCATCTAAATTTTTGTATATAACATTATTTCTAGGTTATTATGAGATTTTTCTTAAACATAATTTTCTATGATGGCTTTAATTTTAATAGCATTCTATTGTATAATGACTTCTTGGAGCATGGATTTTTTCCCCCTATTTATATTAAATATGTAATTAATGAAAAAATTTTAGTTTTACTTTCCAGCCTACTGATCAGAGCACAGGTATATGTCAAAATCTTTATGGTTTTAGATTTCCTTAGAACCTCATTCTCTAGAATCTCTCTACTATTTCCTTCTTTTTTTCCCTTTTTGTCCTATTCTTCTATTCCACCCTCATTCCAGGCTAATTTACTCGGACGTGCATGGGATTTGAGAAGTACCGAGCCACGTTCTGACTGCTAAGCACTTCACTGATATACTGGTCTATGTGGCCCAGAGCTGGTCACTGACCCCTGTTTCCAAATCACTTCTCTCTGCTTTTTGCCTCCAGTCCACTTAAGACTGTGTTCCATTGACAATTTGATTTAAGCTAGTTGGTAGGAGGAAATCGTTTGATGGAGCAAGCATTTTTATGAGTATGTTCCAAGGTGCTCTGAGGAAACAGGGCTCCCAGGACTGTCCTGATTCTTCTTTAGGCAACTAGCACCCAAACTGCAAGGCGTTTCCATGAGAGTCCTACAAACAGGCTCAGCAGCAAGAGCAGATCCCTCTCCAGGGTCATCATCCATGGGGCGTCCAGCTCTGCCTGCCTGAGCACGATTCTCCATGCAATACTGAAAAATGGGCAAACCACTTGTCTCCTGCTGCTACAAAATATCTTAGCTCCAGTTTGCAGCAAGTGATGTCTTCCCAAGCCCTTTCCCGTACCATGACACTGAGCATGGGGCTCTGCTTTGCTTGCGAGCTCTTTTGCCCGAGGGTAGGGCTATCTGCTCTATTAGAAATCTGCCCATGCAAAGTGTCCTCACATGTCCTTCATCCTGCCTAACCCTTTATATTCCAGCCAAGGCAGACCAATCTTTATTCCTGTCTGCTTGGCCCTTTGGGGTCCCATGCTCTCGTTTCTCCTTCTAGGCTGAGTGTGGCTGATGTCATTTTGCTGCTCTGGGACAGAGAGCTCTCTCTGGGGCTGCCTCAGCACTCCTCTGCAGAGACAGACATACTATGCAGGACTTACAGACATTTCATCTACAGGGAAAGCACCTCCAGAGTGAGGCTCAGAGCCCCTCCTGCCAGAAACCAACAATGTCTATACTCTCATCAATTTGTGATTCCCTTCTCCTTTCTCCAGTCCAGAAAACCATCTCTTTTGAGTGGGTGGAGGGAAGATGGTAGGCACTGCTTTTGCTACTAATATTTTTCTCCAATAGTTTTTCTCCGTCTGCAGTCCTGTCTTTCACCTAAGGACTTAGACTTTTGGAAGCCAACCGTGGGATGGCAGCTATTTTCTCTGCTTTCCCTCCCTAAGGCGCTGCACACAGAAAAGAACAGTGGCTTTAATTGGAGCATCGCAGGAGTGGGAAGAGGAAAGCCAGCTGTCTGGAGAAAAAGACATTGGTTTACATCTCAAAAAAATTAACCTCCTACAGTTGTTTAAGATAGACTTTGTTTCCTAACTTAACCGGGATCTTTAATCTATTAAAAATAAATTAACACCTTTAAATATCTGTGGAACACATTATAAGCCCTGCTATTTTAGAGCATAATACTTTTCAAAGCACTCATATTTGTAATCTCATTCCAGATTTTTTTCCTGTCATAGAAACCTAAGAGGTATTATCTGTCTCCTTAATTTCTTTCAAGTGATCTGGGGAAGGTAAATAACAAAAGGGTCAGAAACAGCAAAGATTGAAAGTTTGTTAATCATCACAGCTCAAGAAGCTCTAACACAACAGCTATTAATTAATTCAGTGCATATTGATTGAGCATTACCATGTACCGGCTACCGTGCTAGATATATACTCATTTATACCAGAGGTTCCATCATAGCTAGTAAACCTTGGAAATGATAAATCCTATTCTCACAAGCTCATTTCTGCTTTTCTCTGAGGATTTCTTGATACCGTCATGAGCATTTTAGGATAGCACTTTTCGATATAACTTTCTGTGATGATGGAAGTGTTCTATCTCTGTGCTATCCAATCTGGTAGCCACTAGTTACATGGGGCTTTTGAGCAGTTGGAATGTGCTCAGTGCAACTGAGGAACAGATTTTTATTTTATTTAATTTTAATTGAATTGAATTGAATTTTTTCCTAGCTCTCTTGAAGTATAACTGACAAGTAGAAATTGTATATATTTGAAGTGTACAACATGTTGCTTTGATATGCATATACATTGTGAAATGATTACAATAATAAAGCTAATAACATATCTGCTACCTCATATACGTGTGGTCGAACACTTAAGATCTACTCTCTTAGCAAATTTCAAGTATAGAATACAGCACTGTTAACTGTAGACACCATGCTGGCAGTTAGATCTCTAGAACTTACTTATCCTGCATAACTGAAACTTTGCATGCTTTCTCCAACTAAGTTGACCAACTCTCCCCATTTCTCCCTCCCCCCAGCCCCTGGTAACCATCATTCTACTCTCTGCTTCTGTGAATTCTACTTTTTTAGATTCCATACATAAATGAGATCATACAATGCTTGTCTTTCTGTGACTGGCTTATTTCACTTAGCATAACCTCCTCCAGACTTATCCTTGTTGTTACAAATGACAAGATTTCCTCTTTTTTAAGGCTGAATAATATTCCATTCTATAAATATCAATTACATTTTCTTTATCTATTCATCTATAGATGGGCAGTTCGGTTATTTCCGTATCCTGGCTATTGCGAATAATGTTGCAATGAACATTAGAATGCAGATATCTCTTTCAGATACTAGTTTTATTTCCTTTGACAGTATACACAGAGGTAGGGTTTCTGGATCATATGGTAGTTTTATTTTCAGTTTTTGAGGAAGCTCCATAATGGCAGTACAAATTTACATTCCCACTGACAGTATGCAAGGGTTCTCTTTTCGCCACAGCCTCAACCACACTTGTCACATCTGATCTTTTTTAAAATAGCCATTATGACAGGTGTTAGAGTTATTTGAATTCTTTATATATTTGGGATATTAAGCCTTTTTTAGATGTTTGCTTTGCAAATATTTTCTCCCGTTCCATAGGTTGTCTCTTCACTCTGTTGTTTCCTTTGCTGTGCAGACATTTTTCTAATTTGATGTAATACCATTTGCCTGTTCTTACTTTTGTTGTCTGGGCTTTTGGAGTCATATCCAAAAATATTGCTCAGACCAATGTCTGGAAGCTTTTCTTCTAGTAGTTTACTAGAAAACATTTACCAATGTTTTCTTCCAGTAGTTTACAGTTTTAGGTCTTACCTTTAAGTCTTTAATCCATTTAGAGTTGATTTTTCTTTACTGAGATCCAATTAACATGTAACATTGTATTAGTTTTAGGTGTATGACATAATGATTTGATATATGTATACACTGTGAAATGATTACCAGGATAAGGTTACTTAACATCCACCACTACACATAGCTACTGGGCCTGAAGGGAAACATTTTGTCGCGGAGGAGTTCGGAAAGTCAGCGATCCCACAAGCTCTGGGCACGGGGAAGAAGCCGCCCTCCAGCCTCGGGTTGGAGCTTCGCCGAGTGAAGCGCAGGCGTCGCGCAACCTGCCGCAGGGGGGGGGTCCGAGGCCGGACCCACGGGGCTCGCCCTCGCCCCACCGCTGGAGCGCCGGGCCCCGCGCGGCGCGGGGGCGGAGCCGCGAGCGGGGGGCGGGGCTCCGAGGCGGCCCCGCCCCGCCTCCCCGCCCCGCGGGTCACAATGTAGGGTTAGGGCGGCCGGCGGGCGGGCTCGGCGGGGCTCGGCGGGGTTCGGCGGGGCTCGGCGGGGCTCGGCGGGGCGGGGCGGGGCTCGGCGGGACGGGACGGGGCGGGGCGGGGCTCGGCACGGCTCGGCGCGGCTCGGCGGGGGCCGAGCCGGCGGTTGGGAGGGAGGAGGAGTCGCGGCGGCAGGAGGACAGCGCCGTTCCGGCCGGCCGCTCCCTGCGTCCCCTCTCCCTGCCCCGCAGTGGCCCGCGAGCCGCCGGCGAAGGAGCGCGCGCCTGACGCGGCCCGCCCTGCTCGCTCCCCGCCGGCGTCCGCCGTCCGTCCGCTCCTGGCCCGGGCCGCGGCCAGCGAACCGCTCTGAGGCGGGCCGCGCGGAGTCGTGGGGCCGCCGCCGTGGCCCTCGCTGTCGGCGCCTCGCCGCCCGCCCGCGGCGCCCGCGCACGCCGGCCGCCATCGTCTTCGCGCCTGGCTGGCGGGGCGCTGTCCTGCCCGGCCGTCCGCGCCGCGCATTGGAGCTCGGCGGAGCGCGGCAGCCAGGGCCGGCGGAGGCGCGAGAAGCCGGCCGCCGGCGCCGCGGGGGCCATGACCGTGGAGCAGAACGTGCTGCAGCAGAGCGCGGCGCAGAAGGTGAGGCGGCCCCGGCCCCGGCCCCGCCGCCAGGTCCTCCTCCCCGCGCCCCCCGCCCCGCCGCCTTTGGGGCGTCGTTCCCAGGGCGGGCTGCGTGTGGGAAGCGGGGTGCACTTAGCGGGCTTCCATCCGCTCCCTTCTGGCCGATTGTTTTCCTGGAGCAGACGGTGCCGGGTCTTTATTGGGAGCGACCTTACATTCCTACACTCCTCTATGTGGCTGCTTAATTAAACTTTCTCCTCCTCCTTCCTTTTTAAAAAAATAGAATAGCCACTGGTCATCCCTGATGAGCACGGTTTGTGTTTTGAAGGTGGGAGCCTTCTGGGCCTGCTCTTTGCAAAAGGGTCTCCAGCAGGACCGAATTGCCTGCCTGGCGGGGCAGGTCCGTTTACCAGGTGACTCTCTGTGGAAGTAGAGGGTTCGGTTGGTTCCTTTTCCTCTTTCTGTTTCTTTTTCCCGTTTTCCCCCCCTTGAGTATAGAAACTGTCCTTAAGAAGGGAAACCTTTCTGGCCATGTTTACTCCAGGAATCTTTTGTCCCCTGAGTTTGACCTTGTTCCATCGTTTACCCTTTGCTCTTGACTCAGCCACTCATTCGAATGGTCACTCACCTAAGTTAAAAAAAAAAAAAATCTGTTTTTGAAGCTTCAAATCTTTTATAGTGAGTAATGAGAAATGCTCATTTTGTTCTGGATTTTGCTTTCAGGATGTCAAGTGCACTATCATGGCTTGCACCATATCCTGAAGAGTAGTTGGCTATGACTTATTTGTCTTTTGGGTGAAAAGCATTTTGGGCAAAAGGATAACATTGCTTTAGTCGTGTTGGGGTTACGGGGGTAACTGGAGTCTATTGTGAGCAGCTCCCGAAGCTGTGTTGGTTTATCAGGGTGAGTAGCGAACGCCCCACCCTGTTGTAGTTTTGGCATAGTTATCTCCTACCTGTGCTTGGTTTTCGAATAGGGTCTGCTGTCCTAAAATGGACTGTGTATATACTCACAGCCTGCTAACTTTCTGCTTTGAGATTATTTTTAGAATTTTATGGTAGTACTTGAGGTAATTGAAGATGCTCAAGAATTTTGGAAAGCAAGGATAGTGCATTGTTATTTTAGGCACTTTGGGAAAGTTGATTTTGGAGCTCTTGTGTGTTAGTTAACTGTTACTGGTTAAATTTAGAAGATTATTGCAGGCTGCAGTTTATTTACAGGGAAATAATTTTGGATTTAATATTGGGAGTTAGAACAGTTTATCTGCTAATCCCCTCTATTCTACTTTGAATACCTTAAACTTTAGTTTTTGATGTTGAGTATGTGATAAAGTGTTAATACTTAAAGCAGGATCTCGTGGTCATATGTATACTAAGCAATATTTAATAGATTTGGCATCATTTTTGTTTATAGTTGTCTTCAGTGTTGAGTATTTATTCCACACAGCCAATTTGTTTCAAAGTGGGAAAAGTAGCTCATATTTTTCACATCTCTTAAATGTGAACAGTGGAAAGAAGTTTGTGAGTTTTTTAAATTGGTTTTGACTAGAGTACTTCTTTAACATAGAATCAGATAATGCAGATCTGCCTGCTTCAGAAGTTTAGGCATAAAATTGTAGGATCGAGAATCAAATTACTGAAAGTGGTCTTGGCCATCAAGTTTAATGAACTCCTCCTTACACAAAGGCAGTAGTTGTTAATCCAAAGTATTACCATTGTGCTGCTGTTTTCAGTGTGTGTGTCAGATCGTCTCACTGGTATTGGGGAAATTTTTTTGGTGAGGAGGATTGGCCCCGAGCTAACATCTGTTGCCATTCTTCCTTCTTTTGCTTGAGGAAGATTGTCGCTGAGCTAACATCTGTGCCAGTCTTTCTCTGTCATGTGAGATGCCACCACAGTGTGCCTGACCACCGGTGCTAGGTCGCCGACCACATAGGAACCTGCAAACGCCTGGCCACAGAAGGAAGTGGAGCCGGAACTTAACCACTATCCCATGGGGCCAGCCTGAGGGGGGAAATATTTTTGGAGCAGTATAATGCATGTATTTTTATACTTCCATCAAGATATTCATGTGTTTTTTAAAAAGAAACAATATATTTGTTTGCTTTCCATATTAACATAGTATTATATTTTTACTCATATTGGAACTATTTAAAAAATATTTGTATGGGTATAAATACTTTAAGCCATCTACTTCAAATAAGTTGGTAGATTTAAATCCACCAAGCTAGTAACTAGGAAGTGGACTTAAGCTAGTAACTAGGAAGTAAACTTCAAACTTTAGAAGAAACCAAAGTGAAACTCTCTGTTTTCACTTAGAAACTTTATGAATTGTCAGTCAAATGAGGTAACTAGTGCATATTGCATAACCAAAATTGAGCCTATTTTCTGCTCTCCTCAAAATACTTGTGTGTGTGTATGTATGTGTACAACATTAGTTTCATGTGAATAGCTGTGTTCTGGGGATAGGAACGCTTCCCTATATTTTCAAGATTCTTTTTTTTTCCTTCCAGAAGGATGACTCTTTCATAAAATAATATAATAATCCTTTATTTAAAAAAAGCGTGCCACAGAACTTTCATAGATCCCTTTTCACCTGCAAAGTAGCTTGTCACAGTATATTTGTAAGGAGAGGGGCTGTCTTTTCCTCTGATGTGTTCTTTGCGTGATGGCTGAAGTTTGGCCGTGGCCGGGCGTTGTGACACGTAATAAAACTGCAGAGAGCTGCTTTTCTGAGGTTTAAAGGATACAAGTGAGGTGGAGTTGGGGGGAGATTAGCTGCAGTTAAATCCTGTCAGAATTTTGGTCTTGAACATGTCTTCAGCCTTTGAGCTTAATATTTACCTAAGCGCAGGATCTTTAGATCTCAGAAACTTGATACCTAGATTCAGGTCCCAAAGAGGATTCTTGAGGGCAGCAATAGATGGCTTCGTCCCAGGGACCAAATTAATTTATAGCGTGAAGTGAGCTGGATACCATTTACATTAAATGTATCTTTCTGAGTTGAATAAAATATAAAGTTCCTAAGGGCAGGTATTTTGCCTGTTTTGTTTCACCCTGGTTCCTTGCACATAGTACGTTTCAGTAAATATTTGATGAGTGAAGCAGTGTGTGAATGTTTTCTAAGAAGAATGAGAAGTGCAGTAGTTATTTTAGTTCCCTAACTGAATCTCAGATTTAAGATTATTGAGAAACAGTGAAAGCTCAAGACTGTGGACAACTGTTGGAATTTAGGCAGTGTAGTGAAAAGATGGTTGGATCTGTATCACCTTTCTGTGACCTTGGACAAGTCATTAAATGCCCCTGAATCTTCTTTTAAAGCCTTAAAGTTAGTGTGATTAGACATTAGCAACTTTTTTAGATCTGCGTGTTCGGTGGAGCTAAGCATGCATTTATTCCAGACAGGGACTTTAAAAAAAAATAGTAGGGGATGGCAGCAGAAGGAATTTTATGGATCAACAATTTTCAGTTAATTACGGGGGGGGGGGAGGGAGGGGTTAGGTGGGCAGGATTAACCAATCACAGATTAACCAAATTAAGAGTTTAAAACAAAACTTGAAAAATAATACAAACTGGATTCAGAGTAAATTTCTTAGTTAAAATAATGAAGTATTTTCTAATTGAGGTTATCATCTAAAGTTATAGAAATAAAGTAGAGCCTTTCAAGGGACAGTTAACATTTTGTAAATTGCTGTAAACATTATATACAACTGACATTCCGTAGTACTAAATAGTTGGTTATCTTGTTATCAGCATATGCCTTCGTTTGGGCAGAGAGATGGGGAGCCAGCTGCTTATTCCCACCTATTCCTTCCCTTTCTCACCTCATTTTGATTTGTATACTAACATTGTATGCAGCTGCCTTAATGAATTCTTATCAGATCTGATAAATATTCTGTGAGTTTTCTTTACTTTTCTGTGTATACAGTCCATATCATTTGTGAATAATTATCGTTCTGACCTCTTCCTTGTCAATATTCAGATTTATTTTTTCATTTACTATTTTATTGCTTTAGCTAAGATTGCAGAATACTACTAGGGTTGATGTTAGTGTCTGTATGTATTGTTTCATTATGATATGGAAATTTCCCTATAGTCCTAAGTTTTAAAAATATTTTGAAATCAGATTTAGATGTTGACTCTTTATCAAATGTCTTCTTTTGCTGTTGCAATGACTGATGTGGTGTTTTATGTGTCAATAAGAACAACAATTGTAATAGCATTTATGGGATATTTACTATGTACTATGTTAAGGAATTGTAATAAGAGCAACAATTGTAATAGATAACGTTTATGGGATATTGACTATGTACGATGTTAAGGAATTGTGCTGAGAGTTTTTTAGACTGTTTTTCATTTCATCTTCCTAACTGTCTTATTAGGTGAGCACTACTTTTTCCCTTCATATTGTGATTGAGGAAACAGTACTAGAGAAGCTAAGAACTAAAGCAACATTTCACTGCTGGTGTGTGTGAAGGGTGGGATTTAACTCAGGGCTGTGAGACTCTCGAGCCCCCCATTATGATGGATTGCATTCTGGTAAAATCTCATGTAGTCGTGATGCCTCCAAATTCAATATACTAAATTTTAATCTGGAATTTAATATCTGTATTCTTAAATGAGATTGGTTACACGGTTTGCTTTTGTGTAAGTGGGTAACAAGGTAAAATTAACTCATAAAATTATTAGAAAGCTTTTTGTGTTTTCCTATGTTTTTGGAATTGTTTAATGTAGGATTGGGTTAAACCATTCAAAATTGGGGACATTTAAGCATTTTTTGTCATTCAGTCTAAGTACTTGCTACTTTGAAAGGTTGATGAATATGACTATATCAGGCTGACTTTTTAGAGCAAATTTTAGATGAACTTTCCAAATTTTATCTTTTTTTTAGGTTTTCTACCTCTTCCAGTGTCAATTTTAAAATTGTTTTTTAGATGTGGATTTTATTTCATTTAGCTTTCTCTCCATATAGGTATGTATATGGATCTGATGTTTTCTCTTAAATCTGTGGGTATATAGATAGATCTCTTTCTCATTCCTGTTAGTTTTGTTCTCTTCTCAGTGGTGTTTGCCAGAACTTGATCTATTTTATTGGTCTTTGCAAAATTCAGCTCTTTGTTTCATTTATAACTTTTGTCTTCTAATTTACTTTTATTTTTCTTTAGTAATTCCACCTTTCTACTCTTTTTGATGGTTATTATTCTTTTTATACTTATATTCAACGTTTAGTGAATTTCCAATCATGTTTAATGAAAAACATTTTGGGCTGTGGATTTTCATCAGTTTTGTTTTGAATTTGAATTTATTTTTTGTTCACTCTTTAAAAGATTTTTTTGGTTTACTTTCCAAGATGTTGCATTTTTAAAATTGTTAACTTTTAGTTTCCATATACTGTGTTTAGAGAACATGATTTATAATAGTTTTAGAAATTTATTCAGATTTTCTTGGGGCCAGCACCGGGGGCGTAGTGGTAAGTTTGTGCGCTCTGCTTTGGTGGCCCAGCGTTCGTGGGTTTGGATCCTGGGCATGGACCTGCACACTGCTCATCAAGCCAGCCTGTGGCAGTGTCCCACATACAAAATAGAGAAAGATCGGCACAGATGTTAGCTCAGGGCCAATCTTCCTCACACACACAGAAAAAGATTTTCTTATGTACATGAGGTTTTAAGGAGCATATGAAAAGGATGGGTATTCTTTGAAAGTTGTAGAGTTTGGGGCCAGCCCCGTGGCCTAGTGGTTGAGTTCGAGAGCTCTGCTTCAGCAGCCCAGGGTTTTGCCAGTTTGAATCCTAGGTGCGGACATGGCATTGCTTGTCGAACCTTGCTGGGGTGGCATCCCACATGTCACAACTAGAAAGACCCAAAACTACAAATACACAACTATGTACTGGGGGACTTTGGGAGAAAAAGGAAAAATAAAAGTAAAATCTTAAAAGAAAAAGTTATAGAGTTCTTTATTTGTATATTAAATGAACACAGTGTGATTTGAATATTTCATGTTTTTTTCCTTTATCTCTTAAATTCTGAGGGATGTGATATCTCTACTTTTAATATAATTTCATCAAATTCTCTTTGTATTTCTAATGGATCTAATCCAAACTTGTGTGTCTTTGCTGGTGTTTTAGTAGAATTTCATCATTTACATATATGGTGATAATTGATAAATTTTTTTATTGTCATCTGAGTTTCTGTTTATTAGTCTTGTTTTCCCTACTCAGTTTTTTTTTTTTTTTTAAAGATTGGCACCTGAGCTAACAACTGTTGCCAGTCTTCTTTTTTTTCCCCCTGCTTTTTCTCCCCAAATCCCCCCAGTACATAGTTGTCTATTTTAGTTATGGGTCCTTCTAGTTGTGGCATGTGGGACACCGCCTCAGCATGGCCTGACGAGCGATGCCATGTCTGTGCCCAGGGTCTGAACCAGCCTGCTCAGTTTTCATGGATTGATCAGATTTTCCTTGTGTCACCTCCCTTACCCTTTCTTTTTTACAGCCTGTCATGATTTGGAAATCGCTTTCTCATTTCTGCTCTTTTAATTTTAAACAAATATATCTAAACGTATTTTTCTGGTAGAGTCAAAAATTGATAATTAGCTTTCCCTCCTTCCCTCTCCTCTCAATAAGATAAAACTTTTTAGCTTATTTTTATTTACAGCATTCCTGATTTTGTTGGGATAATATTGAATGTGATTCTGAATGATGACTTCTTAAAAAAGCAATTCTTTTGTTGAGGTCATATTGGCTTACAACATAGTGTAAATTTCAGGTACACATCACTCTGTTTCTGTTTCTGTATAGACTGCATTGTGTTCACTGCCAACAGTCCAGTTTTTATCCATCACCATGTGTACGTGTCCCTTTCCCCCTTCGGCCCTCCTCCCACCCCCTTCTCCTCTGGTAACCACTCATCTGTTCTCTAAATGATGACATTTTAAATTTCTTAGGGTGTACCTTGTGTCAAAAATATTACTTAATTTGTTACACATTAGCAGTTAGTTTTTAAAAATTATTTTATTTTAACTATGTTTTTCTGTATAGTATAATACTGTTTCATGTTACTCTTTGTTTTTATTGTTGACTCTTTGTGGAAGCTTGTATCATTTCCCCTTTGGTTTTGGAATCCAGAAATTTCACTGTGTGTGTGTGTGTGTGTGTGTGTGTGTGTGTGGTGTGTGTTTATCTTTTTAACAGTTCTGCCTAGGATTTTTGATCTGAAAATGTTAGTGTTCTTCTCAGTAAAATTATTGCTTCTACTGTATTCTTTTTTTCCTTCTATAACTGCATTATTTGATTAGATAGCATTCATGTCTTTTCCTTGCTTCAAATTTTATTTTATGATTTCTTTCTCTCCCTTTTTGTCCTATATGCTCAGATAACTTTTCAGTTTGATCATCTATGCTAGTTCTATATTTACTGCCTCCATAGGTGATCAGATCTTTTGGGGGTTTGTTTTAATAGTATACATTTTTAGTTGGTTCTAAAGTGCATAATAATAATAGAATTATAAACATTGGTTCATAATAGCTGTCCATGAAAATGTTTATGAAATTTCTTATCAATTTTTAATAATAAACGCACATGAACCCCCTACTTAAAACAAAAGCTGCAACTTTGAAGGTAATCTATATCTAATCATAGTCCCCTTATCCCATCCCTCTCTTTTAATTTGAGATTGTAATCATGTTGAATCCTGCGTTCATTCTCCCTTTGGTTTCTTTTTACTGCATCTCTATATGAGTTCTTGAAGGTATACATTTTTAATTTTAGTTGTTTTAACTTTAGGAACGTTTTTCTACCTCTATATCTAAAAGATATTCACCTCTGTTTTCTACTAAGAAGTTTAAAGATATGTTTGCAACACTTAAACCTTATTCCATCTTTACTTAATTTTTGTACTTGGTGTGAGATAGGGATCCAGTTTAATTTTTGTTATGTATATGATTTATTGTTGTTAGTCGTAGCTTATGGAAAAGTTACTGCTCTCCCTCAATGAACTGACATGCCATCTCTGTCATATACAGAAGCTTTATGTAAAGTGTTCTTTTTTCCCCGTTGTCTCAGTTTTGTTTCATCATCCATTTTGTGAATAGCATCCTGTCTTCATTGCTGTAGCTTCATAATGATCTCTACTACTGGAAAAGTAAGTGGGCTCCTCCTCTTCCAAGGTTTCATGGCACTTCATTCTTCCTTGGAAATTTTAGAATAATCTTACCAAGTTCTCTGAAAAACTCTTGTTGGAGTTTTTTATTAATTCCATTGAATCTTAGACCAATTTGGGATCATTAACATCTCTACAATATTGAGTCTTCCTATTTGTGAACAGAGTATACTTTTTCCTTTGTTTAGATCTTTCTTCATTTCTGTTATTCAGTTTTAATTTTAACTGTAGAATTCTAACACATCATTTGTCCTAATAGTTGCTAATTTCTTATAACAATTATATGTAGCGTTTTAAAATATTTGTTATTGGTTACTGGTGTGTACAGATGCAACTGACTTTTGTATGTTGCTCTTATATCAAGCCACCTTGCTAAATTTTTCTATTTTAACACTTTTCCAGAGATGATTTTGGATTTTCTCTGTAAAAGATCATACTGTGAGTAAATCATGAGAGTTTTATTTATTTCTAATTTTTATGCTTGTAATTTCATTTTTTTCTTGTGCTAGATGAGACGTCTAAGAAGTAATAATACTGACTAGAAGCAGTAATAGTAGATATTGTCTTATTGCTGATTTTAAAGGACAGTTCCTTACTTTGGTACCTAAGGCATTTCTAAAGTATTTACACGTGTTAGTTGCAGAAACTCGTATGTTATAAAGAGGGTTCTATTTCTAAAGAACTAAAAGATATTATAGTATTTTAAATTCTGATGCTTGCACATACTTTTTCCTTTGAGTGCTGGTGACTCTTGTGAAAATTTTCGCTCTAGGCATCCTGGTGTGGAAATAGCTGGTTTGTCAGCCATTTCTCTGTCATCCTAGGGCCTCTAAAGTCAGGCATTGCATTTCTTTTTTATCATGGGCAGTCCTTTCTCTCTTTTCCCAGCGACCACTTCACAATCGTTCATTTCTGCCCTGATATGCTTAGTGTAAGAGTGGTTACAAGAGTCTTTCCCCTGACACTACACACACACTTACTCTCTAATGTCACAGAACTACCATTTTTACTGAAACCCAAGTGGGTTCCTTCCTGGCGAGTTGAATCAGACCCCCACCAGAAGCAGTTGTCACACAAAGTAGGGCATGTTTGCAGCAAAGAGGAGGCCACGCAGAATCATTTCCAAAGTCATGGCATCCCCAACAAAGGGAAGCAGGGGCCTTTTATTTTGGATGGGAATGAATGTTCAAAACAGAGAGGTGGGTATTCGCTTGCGCAGGCTCAGTTGGAAAACATGCTTCCACATACACTGCAGGTTAAGGCAGTAAGGCCTAAGCTCCTCCCAGAATGGATATTTTAGCATTAAAAATGAGGCAAAGGTCATAGGTCTCTCCCTTGTGCTGGGGCTCAGTCTGCTTCAGGTTGGTTGGTGATTGCATCTCTTAACAGTTAAATGCTTCTGACCCCACCGTTGAGTTCCTTGGAGCAGTGAGTCCCTGACACCATGAGCACTGACTTGCAGCAGTGGCCTGCCTTTTTCCTGCAAATATAAGTGATGAGTATGGTGACATAGCTCATAATAATTGTTGATTTGTGTTATACAGGCATGCCTCATTTTACTGTGCTCTGCCTTATTGTACCTCACAAATATTGCAGGGGGTTTTTTCTTTTTCTTTTTTTCTTTTTTTTTTTTTTTTGGTGAGGAAGATTGGCCCTGAACTAACATTCTGTTGCCAGTCTTCTCTTTTTGCTTGAGGAAGATTGTCGCTGAGCTAACATCTGTGCCAGTCTTCCTCTGTTTTGTATGTGGGATGCCGCCACAGCATGGCTTGATGAGCGATGTGCAGGTCTGTGCTTGGGATCCGAACCCGTGAACCCTGGGCCGCAGAGCAGAGTGTGCGTACTTAACCACTATGCCACTGGGTTGGCCCTCAAATACTGTATTTTTTACAAGACCCTCAACCAGCAAAAATATTATGACTCATTGAAGGCTCAGATAATGGTTAGCATTTTTAGCAATAAAATATGTTTTATTTAAGATATGTACATTGTGTTTTTAGACATAATGCTCTTGTACACTTAATAGACTACAGTATACTGTAAATATAACTTTTATATTCACTGGGAAACCAAAAAGTTCGTGTGACTTGCTTTATTGCAGTATTTGCTTGTTGCAGTGGTCTGGATCCAGACCCACAATATCTTCGAGGTATGCCTGTTTATGAAAGACCAAATCTGGCCTCTGAAAGCCAGTTTTGGAATGTCACTATGCAGTGTGGGTAAGTAGATGATGTGAAAGTTGAATTTATGAAATGACCTCTTGCGTTTATTTTGGCAAACTTGTGTAAGTAATTTTTCTAAGTTTTCTCTCTCTTTTTTCCTCCTTGACTATTTTAATACAGTTTATCTGCTTTGTTTACAGTCTTGGTCTTTCGAGCCACTGAATATTTTAAAATGTACGTTTTCCTTGTTTCCTTAGCCTTGTTCAAACAGGTGTAGATCAGAGCTTATTCTTACAGTGTGATTTGTGGACTATCTTCATTTCCTCTAGTGCTTGCTAAAACTGTAGAATTCTGTGCCTCACCCCAGACCTGTTGTTTCAAGACTCTGATGGTTGGACTA
Source organism: Equus asinus (assembly GCF_041296235.1). Lineage (NCBI taxonomy): Eukaryota > Metazoa > Chordata > Mammalia > Perissodactyla > Equidae > Equus > Equus asinus. Next base: position 21,252,244 of record NC_091806.1, read on the forward strand.
CTTTCTTAACAAGAATCAGTGATTCTTCTGCACTTAAAGTTTGAGGAGCACTAGTTGAAAGTATTCTTGAAGATGAGAGTGCCTTAGCACTTGTGTGAATTGGTTGCAGAGGTTGAATTATTACAGTACACCCAATTGAACACGCAAGCAGAGTCTCTTTGAACACATTGGCTTTCTTACATTTCGAGTGTTTGTCCCCATGAGTGTACTTACACTGACCTGCTTTTCTGTTGTAAGGGAAATGCCGCCTCCATCAGGCTATCATGGCCACCATCTCTTGGAAACCCAAAGCTTCAGGTGCCCAGGGGACACTGGAACCCTGAACCCACATAGGGCAAAGTTAGTTGTCTTTTTATTCATTGAATCATATGTCAGGGAGTTGGGAAGCTATTGTACATGCTAAGGTTGCAGTCTCCCTGTTTCTTTTCTTTTTGGGGTCTGTGTGTGTGAATCAGTTTTGAAAGATTTTTTTGTGTGTGAGAAACATAGCATATGAGAACTTATGTATACCTCAGAGATACGTAATAAGATTACTGCCCTTTGTACCACCTTAGATGTGAAATAGAACATCTTATTGTTACAGAAGTTTTCTTTGTGCCTCATCCGAACTGTCCCTTCCTTCCACATCCCTCTAGCTGCTATCTTGACTTTTCCAGGTTGATGTTACCATAGTGTAATTTAGAAAATATAAAATGAAAACACCCATTTAAACTGTTTTAATTAGATGAATTTTGGCATATGGAACATTTTTGACACTCCAGAAGATTTTCTTGCATCACTTTTCCCATTTAGTATCCCCACCCTCCCTTTCCAGATAACCACTTATTGGATTTCTATCACAGTAGATCGCTTTTGGCTGTTTTAGGTCTTCACATAAACGGAATCATAAAAATTCCTTTCTTTTTTTTTTTGCATTTGACATTTCTGCTCAGGAAACTGTTTTTGAGATTCAGCCATGTTATTGCATGTGTTAGTAGTTTGTTCCTTTTTATTGCTGAGTAATATTTTATTATATGAATATTTTGAAACTTGTGTAAATATGTACCTATTGGTGAACTTTTGAGTTGTTTCCAGTTTGTGGCTTTTATGAATAATATTGCCACGTGTATGTGTGTAAGCAAGTCTTGAGTAGACATATTTGCATTTCTCTTGGGCAAATACATAGCAGTGGAATTGTTGTAAAATATTGCTAAATGGTTATTTAAAGTGGTGGTATCACTGTCCATTCCCATCAGCAATGTATGAGAGTTCTGGTTGGTCAACATTTTTGGCAGCACTTGATATTGTCAACTTTTATGTTTTAGCCATCTTAGCGAGTATATAGTGGTACCTCATTGTGATATTAATTTGTATTTCTTTAATGGCTCATGGTTTTAAAGTCTTTTCAGGTGCTTATTGGCCATTTTTGGATGATTTTTAAATATTGCTTCTCATACATTTTCCAGTTTTATGTTCTTAAAGGATTAGCAATAACAATAGCTAGTTGTTCTTCCAAGTCTGAAAATGGGAAAAAAGTTGAAGATATTGCTAGAGTTAAAACATTTTAGGAGCAAGTACTGATATGCTCTCGAAACAAAATGAAATTGCACAGTTTTTTCTTCATTTTATTTTTTTTAAACTAATACGTGATAAAAAGGCTCACTGCTGAAGAAGGAAGTCCTTTCTCTTCTTCATACCTCAAACTAGCATTGAGTTAATCTCTTAGATAGTTAATTGTGCACATAAGAGAAATCTCTATGATGTATACTTTGTTCACAGGGTACAAAATACTTTCACACTGTAGTTGGTTTGGAAGTTTGGAAAGGGCCTGGAGGACCAATGGCAGGTGGGAGGAACTGTGGAGAGGTAAGCAATTGGGCAAAGAAAGACTTTTCTTACAGTTTCTGGTCCATGTGAGAATCAGAAAGAAGAGGAGCTCGTTTTGAACTGGAAAGGAAAACACTTCCTGTTTGCTGGGTTTTTATTGGTGCTGTTCAGCCTGGAAGTGGGTGGGGTGGGCGAGCTACGCTAGGCCTGAGGGCAGGATTGACTTCGAGCTGAGAGCTAAGTCCTCAGAGAAGCAGGAAGGATGTAGAGGAGTAGGGAGAGAGGGACCAGGAATGAAGAACCATTAGTGGCCAGGATCTGTTACTATGGTAACAGTAACGTGAGAACCACTCACATATACACAAGTTGGTGTGTTATAATTCATGCCAGAATACATGCAAGATCAAATGTTTGATTTCTTTGAGGTGGAGCTACAGAAGCAAGTTTGGGCTGGAGGTGTGGGGCTTGCTGTGTCCTCCACTGAAGCATCTGAGCTGGTCTGCGTTTCTCATCAAGTAGGCCCCACTCTTCCCATTAGGCCTTACAGAAAGCCTCTGGGGCAGAACAAGGCGAAGGAAGAGGATTGAAAGGAAACCAGAAGTGATACCACACCTCTCAATCTCAAGTTCGCGTGCCCGATGCACAGCAAGCCAAACACTGAGACATTGCTGTTTGTAGATGGAGACAGATTTTATTCGAATTGGCCAAAATGAGAAGGTGGGAAAGCCCCTGGACAATCTGACTTCCGCAATTCCATGGCTGCTGAGTGCATTCTCCTTCTTCTACAAAACAAACTCACAAATCTTCGAGACCCCTGAGTCACCCCCTCAAGTTAAACAGGAAACAGCAAATTGGTTTAATATCTACAGTGACCCTCAGGTACCCAGCTTCGGCCCAGTCCACTGCCTCAGGTTTAAAATTCCCAGTTTTTGGAGGGCGGAACAGCTCTCTGCACAGGCCTCCTGGGGTCAGTGGACACTCTTTGTGCCTATTCTGGTCACATCATTCAGGTTCTCAGAACTGACTTTTGGGCTTCTTCCCCAGTAGAGCGGGGACTTCCAGTTGGTGATAAGACTGCAGAACTAACGGAACTGACAGTATTTCCGTCCTTGCTGCTGGCGTCAGAGGGAAGGCTCACTGCATCTGCGCTGTGGGGCTGTGGCTGGATAGATGAAGGTGGCGTAGCTCAGGCTGGAGTCAGCTTTGTGGTTTCTGTGATGTTTGCTGGCTAGGGGCCCAGGCTTCTGGGGACGTGGGGATCAGAGTAGCCCGCCAAGGGCTGGGGTCCCGTGCGAGGAGGTGTGGTGCTAGGGCCCTGTGAACATTGATGTTGCCATTAGCTTACTTGGCCATCTTGGGGGTTGCCTCAGGCAAATTCTAAACTCAGGGTCTGCAGTTTTTGGATGGAAGTGAATGCCCTTCTGTGCATTCTTGGCTGTGCCTGTGGTGCTCAGGGACCCTTCATACCCCTTGCACTGCTGGAAGAGAGGGTAGAGCTCTCTGGGTTTAATGTGCGAAGGGAGGGGCTGACTAACAGTGCCTCTGTTCCTCCTCTTCCGCCTGTCTTAGGGCCTCAGGGGGCTTTCTGTGGGGGCGAGGGGGAGCGAGGGTGGGAGGTGGTCAGGGAGTGTGGCCGGGAGGTACTGGGAACCTGCTACCTTTGTCTTTTCCTTACTGACCGTTGTTATATCTTCTATAGATATAGCTTGTTATTGAGTTGCAGGGATTTATATATTCTGAATATGTCATTATAAATTATAAATATATTTTTTCTCAGCATGTAGGTTCTTTTCATTTTCTTATTAGTTTCTATGAAGTCAAGTTTTTTAACACTGGTGAAGTTCATTGTACCACTTTTTTTTTTTTTACGGTTAATGCTTTAACAAATTTTTGAAACTTAATTTGCAAAAACTTTTTTCCTGTGTTTTCTTCTAAAATGTTTTATCATTTTAGTTTTTACATATACGTCTGTAATTTATGTGGAGTCCGTTTTTGTGTGTGCTCTGAGGTGGAAGAGTTCAGGTTTATATGAAATAAATGGCCCTTGTGTTATAGTTCATCTTTACTTCTGGATGCACCAGAACTTAACCATCCTACTGTTGGTAAACTATTTGGTTATCTTTTTATGTGTTCATGGACCTTTGAGATTTTTTTTGTGAAATTTAGGTTTGTTTCTGTTGTTTGTTTTTTCTTTTGGGTGGTTTTACCTTTTCCTTTTTGATTTGAAGGAGTTCTTTAGTCTACAGATAATTTTTATTTTCTACTTAGATATTTTGAAAATATCTTTTCCCATTTTCAGGTTGTCTTTTTACTCCCTTTATGCTATTCTTTCATGAATAGAAGTTCATTTCAATTTAGTCTCATATGTGATTAGTTTTCTTTATTATTTGAACTTCCATACTCTTACATTAAGATGGTCTCTCTCTCTCTCTCTTTTTGTTTTTTGGTGAGGAAGATTGGCCCTGAGCTAACATATGTTGCCAATCTTCCTCTTTTTGCTTGAGGAAGATTGTTGCTGAGCTAACGTCTGTGCCAATCTTCTGTTTTGTCTGTGGAATGCTGCCACAGCCTGGCTTGATGAATGGGGCGTAGGTCCCTGCTTGGGATTCGAACCACTGAACTGCAGGCCACCAAAGCAGAGTGCTGAACTTAACCACTATGCCACCTGGTGGCCCCAAGATACTCTCTTTTATCGTCCTCTAGTCTTTTTCTTGTTTTGCCTTCAGTATTTGTCTTATTCCACTTGGATTTGAAGTTTGGGCATATTGTTTGCATAGGTGTCCAAATTCATGATTGGAGAACCAGCAACTGTATTGAAAAATTTCTCCTCCTCCTCATTAATGCTCCACCTGATGACAATATTTTTTATCCTTGAATTGGGACTTTTTAAAATAGGTCTCAGGGACTCTCCCTTGAATTAAAGTATTTTTCATTATAGTTTTACTGAAGTGTGCGTAAACGTAAACGAGGCATAAATTTATTATGTTTTATTATATAGCTCTTATGCACCAAGACCAAAACCCAACTAATAACTTAGATATAACCAAAACTAAAAAATTAGTAAAATTTGGAAGAATAAGGTTAACTTAATTTTAACAGAATGGTAGTGTTTTACAGAAGCTAATTTGGCACTTCCAACTTCAGCCAAGGAAATTAATATATGTGCATCAGGATAGTCTTGTAATAGTTATTGTTAAAGTTTGGGAGTAGATTTTATTGCCATTGTCGTCCACTTTACGTCTGTGACCCTGGTACTCAGTTGACAGCCATTGTCTTAGAGTGAGGTTCTCAGCCTTTTTGTTGTAGTTTTCACAGATGTGCCTTCAGGTTTGGTCATAGTTTAAAACTTTTTTTTATTTTTTGCTATACCTCAGTATAGTAGTCCCATTTTATCCGCAGTTTTGCTTTCCATTGTTTCAGTTATCCACGGTCAACCGTGGTCCAAAAGTATTGAGTGGAAAATTCCAGAAATAAACAATTCATGTTTTAAATTGTGCATCATTCTGAATAGCCTGATGAAGTCTCACTCCATTTCACCTGAGATGTGAGTCATTCCTTTGTCCAGCATATCCACACCATATATGCTACCCACCTCTAGTCACTTAGTAGCTGTGGGTTATCAGATTGATGGTCGTGGTATCACAGTGCTTGTTTTCAAGTAACCATGATTTTACTTAATAATGGCCCCAAAGCGCAAGAGTAGTGAGGATGCAATTCGGATATGCCAAAGGGAAGCTTTAAGTGAAAAGGTAAAAGTTCTCAACTTAAGAAAAGAAAAAAATCTTATGCTGAGGTTGTTAAGATCTTGGGTGACTTTTATTATGCCATATTGTTATAATTGTTCTATTTTATTATTATTTTAATCTCTTACTGTGCCTAATTTATAAATTAAGCTTTATTATAGGTATGTATGTATAGAAAAAAACCAGTATATATATGATTTGCTACTGTCTGTGGTTTCAGGCATCCACTGGGGGTCTTGGAACGTATCTCTCACAGGTAAGGGGAGACTACTGTAAATGTGCTGTAATTATTGCTGTATCTCTCAAGCAGAATGTTGAACTGAACAGGTTGTGTGGTTTAGTGTAGAGTGGGATACAGATGATCCTCAACTTACTATGTTTCTACTTAGGATTTTTCGACTTTCATTGGTGTGAAATTGATAATGCATTCAGTAGAAACTGTACTTTGAATTTTGAATTTTGATCTTTTCCCAGGCTAGCGGTATGTGGTACACTCCTCTGTTGTGACGTTGGGCAGCGGCAGCGAGCCACAGCTCCCAGTCAGCCACGCGATCACGAGGCTGATAACACTTACAACAGTCCTGAACCCATAAACCATTATGTGTTTCGCTTTCAGTACGATACTCAATAAATGACATGAGATATTCAACACTTTGTTATTAAACAGGATTTGTGTTAGAGGATTTTGCCCAACTGTACACTAATGTGTACTATTTAGTCCTTTTTTCTGGTCACTGTTACAAGGTTCCTGTAACTCTTGAAATTTACTGTCTTTTGTATGCTAACGAGAAAACTTCTGGTTGGAGGACAAGATAGCTTCAGGAGAGGGGCCGGACCTCAGAAAAACCAACCACTGTGATTAGAGGGTTAGAACTTTCAGCCGGTTCCCCAGTCCAGGGAGGGGAGAGGGGCTGGAGAGTGAGTTCAGTCACCAGTGGCTAATAATTTCAATCAATTGTGCCTACATAATGAAATCTCTGGTGCTTTATATACTTTTAATAAGTGCATAGTAAATGAGAGTTCTAGGATAGAACTTTGCATGTATGGTTAACTTTTTTCCTTCCTAATTTTTTCTGATGTTTAGTCTCCTAAGAATACAGAATTACATCATTAATATATTGTTAGAATACAAAAATTGCTTTTAAGGAAGTTAGATCAGTAAGGGTCCAGTTAGGACACAGAAAACACACAATAATTTGGACAGGGAAAGTTTAATACGATTCACTAGTAACGGTGATTGGCTACTAAAGACTAAAAACTCTAGAGAAGAAAAGGAGGAGTAAATTTTGGAGAGGTCCTCCACAAGCCCTGAGGCTCAGATTCAGGTTTTGTTGGAGAGGTTGTGATTGAAGCCCACTGGATAGCGGGCAAGTTTGCTGAGGTGCTGGAGGTGGGGACACTTCTGCCAGTTGCTGTTTTATGGGTCCAGGAAAGAAAGTGATATAGAGCATATGCTTTTTTACACCTAGCATTTTATCTAGATGAATGGAGTTTCTGATAGTCTGGAGGGTGTGTTATGTGTGTAATTAGTATGACCAAAAACTATATTTGCTGTAAGGAATTGTTTGTGACAGATGTAGCTGCTAGGAATCGTATAGTGTTGTAGTTTATTTTGTTTTATTAGTATAGGGATTTTATTTTTGGACTGTAAGTTAATTATGAAAATTTAAGTATGGAAACTAGAGATATGTAAAGATTTAATTGGATGAGAGAGATATATTAGGAATCAGTCAGATTATTAGCATCAAAAATAAGTTAAATATATTTTGTCTAAACTGCTGATGTCATAGTTCAAGGATGTCATTTGATTCACAAAACTTTTTTTTACCCACGTTTTCCAGAATATAGGCGCTCTAATTTAAAAGCACACTGTCCCAAAAGCTTTTACAAATTGGGTTTTTGAAACTCAAAATGCGTGTTCCCATAGAAACCATGTTTCATCATGTTGGGTTCTTATTTGGCCTGGAAATGTATTTAATTCTGTATGGACTTAGCTTATAGTGCAGTGAAACAATATTTTTTGCATGTAGAGTTTCTACTTATGATGCATTCTTTTGTCTACTAGTTAATAGGGATGGGGGATTCTCTTAGGGGCATGGACATTATGTGGATGTTAGATTGGTTGAAGGGTTGAGGTGGCAGGTGGGGTATGAACTCTGAGGTGAGGAAGGATGGAAACAAACATTTACTGAGGACCAACTATGTCCATTGCTCTTTGCTGCCTGTTTCCCGTAAAGCATCTCATTTCTTTACTTTTCTTCCTTTTTCTTTTTTTTGGATTATGTGAATGCTTAAAGATTGTTTGTAGCTCTGGGATTCTGTAAAAAGGTAGGAAAAGGTTTTTTAAATTCAGAAATTCTGGCATTTCTAAGTCTAAATGTAAATAGTGAAGTATAAAAAAGCACATCTTGGGGCTGGCTCTGTGGCCGAGTGGTTAAGTTTGGGTGCTCCGCTGCGGCAGCCCAGGGTTCAGATCCTGGGCTCGGACATGGCACCGCTCGTCAGGCCACGTTGAGGCGCCGTCCCACATCCCACAACTAGAAGGACATGCAACTAAGATATACAACTATGTACGGGGGGTTTGGGAAGATAAAGCAAAGCAGAAAAAAAAAAAAAGAAGATTGGCAACAGTTGTTAGCTCAGGTGCCAATCTTAAAAAAAAAAAAAAAAAACTACCTGCTTCATTTATATTAAAAAAAGAGTACATCTTCAGATTTTTACACCCAGAGGAATATATGATTAATTTACTTTAACACTGACGTGCTGTTAACCCAAAAAGGTTGAGATAAACCTTGGCTCTGTGCCAGTAGGAAGTACAAGGTACCCCAGCCATTCATGAGATAGCTCTTTGGGGTATTTGCAGTGGAGAATTTCAATAATATTGTCCTGTACACTCACCTTCACGCAGGATTGACAGGACCAGAACTAAGAAAGGAAGCCTTCTGGGAAATTCTAGATAGACTGTAGGAGAGTGTAGAAAGTTTGTTTAGTAAGTGGGCCTGATTTAGGTATGCCTCTTGTTCCTGTCTCCAGTAATTAGTACCTCTTTCTTGTGGATGAGTTCAAGCCCTGTGATCTGACTTAGTCCACTTACCCTCTGTAAACTCTGCTATGTTCATTTATTCAGTCAATATTTATTGAGTGCCTACCACGTGCCAGCACTGGTACTAGTTGCCAGGAATACAGTGATGAGTGAAATAGACAGACTGTGCTCCTTTTGGACTTAGAATCTGGTGATTAACCGTAGTATATTATTATAATGTGGTGAGTGCCAGGAGAACCTCTAACCTTAACAGAAGGCAACTGAATATACACAGATCTTTGAATTAGGAAGCAGAGTGGTATTTTGTAGACCCTGAATAAAAGTTAGAGGGAAGAGGAAGATGGGAAAGTAGTGCAAGGTGAGGCTAGAGAGAGCCGCAGCCTGCAGACAGCCCGTTAGGCCATGATAAGGATTGTACTGCAGGAAAATTCTCAGAGAGTTCACGGAATATTACATGTGAAGGGAAATGAAAGATCACGTTGTCCTCCTTAAAATGAGAGATAAAAATAAAAGACAAGGCTCGGGAAATAAAAGTTTTTTGTTTTTGTTTTTTGCTTATAGCTTTTAGCTGGCCAGGGGCAGGTTTGGGGCTTACGAAGAGCTATTCGAAGGACACGTGTACTAGGAATTATCTGTCAACGAAGTTTGGGGATTTCTTGTTATGGTGAGATAATACCAACTAGGGCAGTTTAGTGTTATCAGGTAGACGCAGAAGGTATTTGTGGAAACAGATGTGCGTATGGTCATGTACTTTAAAGGCAGTGGTGTTATTAATCCTTTCATTGATAGGTAACTTTGACCTGCTTACCACTCAGTGCCGGAAATACTTTAGTCTTTAGTGTATATGATTCGAAGTTTAAGAATGCCTTGGGATTGTCTATCTCATTGGGGTTTTTTCTTTTTTCTAAGAGAATTTGAAAGTTTTTTTAGAGGTCATTCTAAGAGTTGCCTTTTTTTCCCCTGAAGAGGGAGACCTTTGACTTTGTTTCTTTTGCGCTAAACCAAGTTTTATTTATATTTGGAAATGCAGTTGAAGGAACCAATGACTGACTTATGAGGCATTCACCTCTTAACACAGAAAGCTTTCCTGCCTTCTAGTCAGCAGTGCTCCAGTCTTCTCGTACCGCTATCTAAGTGTTTTACATCAACATGGTAGGGGATTTTTCCACCGCTTACATTTTTTACTGCATCTTTAATCTTCAAAATCAGGTACCGTAGAGGAGAGAAAATATGGAAAGGACATGGGCTGTGGGATTTGAAAACCCTGTTTTCATTGCTGTCTCTGCACTTGTTCATCTCTTGAAGCCCGTTAGCTATAAAATGAGAGGAACTTCCTAGAGGGTGTGTGTGCATGTGCACATTTGCATGTGTCAAATGAGATTATATGCTGGGAACACTTAAAGCAGAGTCTGGCATACAGCAAGAGCATAATTGCTTATCTTTTTCCTTGGCCTAAACCAGTGATCCCCTTTTTTTGATCCTCAAAAAGTTATACCGATGTTAAATATTCTGCAGTCTTTACTGAAACAGATTTAAAACAGACCCAACATTAAGTAGGGTCAACTGAGGGAGGAAAGAATTTCAATGAAACCCTCTGATCTTTAATTTATATTGAAATTACTGATGTCTCCTTCTCCCTGGAGTGTATACTACTGTCTTTTCCACAGAGTAGGCACTTAAGGATGTCATCATGTAGTAAAAATTACTTTGAAGAAGGAATCTGAAGGTCTGTAGGTAGTCTTGGCTTGTTCCTTATTGATTTTTGTGGTATTTGCAAGCCACTGAATCTCTTTGAACATTGTGCCTTGCCCTTCTTGGTTGAGCAGTGTGTTAAACAACAAAAAATTCAGCTCAGGGGGCTGGCCTGGTGGTGCAGCAGTTAAGTTCACGTGCTCGGCTTCGGCGGCCTGGGATTTGCTGGTTTGGATCCTGGGCACAGACCTACACACCGCTTGCTCATCAAACCGTGCTGTGGCAGGCATCCCACATATAAAGTAGAGGAAGATGGACACAGGTGTTAGCTCAGGGCCAGTCTTCCTCAGCAAAAAACAGGAGGATTGGTGGTAGATGTTAGCTCAGGGCTAATCTTCCTCAAAAAAGAAAACAAGGAAAAGAAATTCAGCTCAGTCGATTTAAAAAGTCAAATTGACTTTATTGAGCAATTTATTATTGGGCCATAGTTCTTAGCCATAAAATAAATAGGTGTGCCAGAAGGTGGCATGCTTGACTCTTTAGAATTTAAAGATCCCGTTAGCTAAGACTTTGGGTTTTTTGGAGCCAAATTAATGTGTAAAAAGAGTGTGCTGCTGGGTTGAGGATTGTGTGTGTTTTACAGTATACCTCGTTGCATGGAAGTTTTCTTGAGGTTGGCAGGTGGCCTGGTGTCAATCTAACCTGTTCCGTGACCACCTTCTCCTGACAGGAGTCTTTGAGTTAGGTGATGAACTCTCTAACAGCCTTTAAATACTTGATCTGTGCCCATGATTTTTGTGATTTTTTGACTTCAGAGATTCCCGTTAGCCTTTGTCTACATGAAACAAGACAGACAGGTGCACCTTAATGTTTCGGCAGTAACCAAGAGATGTTACTGTTCCTGGCCAAGAAAAGGCCCTGTGTGCAAAACCAGCAGTTCCCAACATTGGAACCTGAGACTGGGGAACGACTGAACCAACAGACCTCAACAAATGGGGACTGTGGACTGATTCCAAAAAAATGGGGAAGTGCACTTGCTGCTAGCAGTTCCCACCGTGGAATCTGGGGAAGGATCCCAACCAAATGGGGAACTGCAGACTAAACCACCAGCAGTTCCCAACACGGAATCTGGAAACATAACCAAGGGCTAGAGTTTCCAATCAAATAGGGAATTGTGGTCCAAACTGCTAGCAGCTCCCAACGTGGAACTAGTGATTGTAGACAAATGGGGAACTAACTGGAAAGCCAGTTAGATTGGGAGCTCAGTGCAAAGAGAGCCGAGCTCAGAACCCAGAGGGAACTTACCCATAGCCCTTGGAAATGGTGAGAAAGACAGTGAACTCAAAAACGGGTTTGCAACTACCATGCCTGTGTTTCTTGTTGTCCCTGCATGCCACTGGAAGTCTCCTTTAGTTCTGCTGCTGCCACCAAATCTTCTAAACAACAAAAAATTCAACTGAGTAAATTTGAAAGGGCAAATTGGCTTTATTGAACGATTCATGAATCAGGCAGCATCCTGTCTAACAAATAGAAAGGAGCTCCATAGAGTTGCAGAAAAGAAATGATTTTAAAGGCAGAGAGGGAGGGGACAAAAGGCAATTATTACCAAAGAATGCATTGTTTTAGGCAAGGTTGCCCTCCTAAGGGGAATGGAAGTGGTCTGTCAGTGGATAACCCACTAGGGCTGACCAGGAAATTCTGTGTTGACTGGTCCAAGGTTACATTCCTGGGGAGTTGAAACTGCAAATTAGGTTAGGTATTAAGTCTTGGTTTTCTGACTGTGGGGCCTTAACATTAGTGACTCCATTTTGGGCCTGCTGTCTCCTTATTTATTTATTTAGGAAGATTGGCCCTGAGCTGACATCTGTTGCCAACTTTCATTTTCTCCCCAAAGCCCCAGTAGTACACAGTTGTATATCCTAGTTGTAAGTGACTCTAGCTCTTCTGTGTGGGTTGCTGCCACAACATGGCTTGATGAGCCATGCTAAGTCCGTGCCCAGAATCTGAAGCTGCGAACCTGAGGCCGCTGAAGCAGAGCGAGTGAAATTAACCATTCGGCCACAAGGCTGGCCCCTGCTGCCTTCTTTTTAACAAGTGTGAATATGTTGCACCCACCTCCTTATGCTTATTAGATATGAAATCTGTACAAGGAAGACCTCAGAGCTCAGAAGAGGAGCTCTAGACATGCAAGTGGGTTGGATCCACCTTGGATCCCAAATTGCTAGTCAAGGAGGAGAGAATCATATGCAGGACATTTTCAGTTGAGGATCAGGGTGTATCACAGACCAGAAGTTTGGTAAATAGGAAAATGCAAACCTTGAAAGAAAGACCAGGGTCTTAATCACAACAGAAATAACAGCAATAAAAACATATGATTACGGGAAATGAAGGTGCAGGTTTTCAAAGACAGGAAAAGCACAGCTGTAAGATGCCAATAACAAAGGGGAAAACCTTACAAATGAGGTGGTTTTTCTGCCATAAACTGAGAATTTTTCTCATAGGTCACCTCTTTCGATTTCTCTCCCATTTCTTGGTAACTTAGCTGAGAAAGTTCTTTCACCTTCTCTCCTTCCTGCTCAGCCTTCTTTGGCACCTTAATCCTTTTCTCTTCCTTGTTTCATTTTCAGTCAAAATTCATGCGGTCATAAAACTATGCTAGAGATACATCTGGCTTATTTTTTTTCCTAGGTTTTAGCTGACTTAATCGTGAAAGATGGTAAACTACCAAACCATAACAAAATTTCAAAGATGTTGCTTTTCTTGATAAAATACTCAGTGTTCTTATTGCACTCTGTATCGGTCAACTAACATCATAAGAGCTCACTCCAAAAGTTGGTGACATACCAAAATATTATCATCACGTTCACAGATTTGTGGGTTGATTGGAGTGGCTCTTCTCTACAAGCGCCTCATTCTTCTGGGGCAAGTGGGCTTCCCAGGTCATGTTCTTCTTAAGGAAGAAGATGAAGAGGGCAAGCCCAACCATGTAAGCACATTTCATGTTTGCTTGCATGCTGTCTGCTATTATGTCATTGGTCAAAGTGTGTCACATGGTCAAGCTCCTCAATGCAGCAAGGAAATATATGGTATCTCTAGTGAGAGAAAGGGAAAAGTTGCAAAAGGTGTGAGAGCAGAGATGGGAGAATTGGGAGTCTAACACAGGCGCTGTAATGTTTTCTGGGTTTTACATTTGTATTTACATTTCATCTTGTCATTAATGTATATGTATACTATTTTGTATCCTACCACTTCAGCTTAATGCGATTTTGTAAAGATAACCTTCTATATAGATTCACTACTTAAAAATATACAGTTGTTTGGATTTGTCCATCTGTATCAAAATCTTTTGAGATGCTTATTAAAAATACAGATTTATTAGCCTTAACTCACACCCTCCTGGAATCACAGTCTCTGGGGTGGGGCCGGGGAATCATCATTATTAGAAAACTCATCAGGTCATTCTTCTGTACATTAAAGTTTAGAATGTCTTCCTTAGTGGAAGGACATTTGCATCTTTTTTCATTTTTCTAGCATTATAAATAACAGCCAGCGACGTTTGTACAAATGAGTAGTTTCTTTGGGGTATTCAATAGTCTTTCCCGATGCACGATTGAATAATTCACAGTTGAGGAAAATAATGGTCTGTGTAAAGGATGGAGTTTGGAGTGCTGGTGGTGGTGAAATTGCAAACAGGCTTATAAAATCTTTCAAGTATTTTATGTTCACTAAAATAAAGCCTTGAATTAGATAAGGGGAATTTCTGTAAAATTTTTATACATCTTTAATTTGTAATGTTGGGTATTATGTAACTTAGTCATGGTTCTGTTGCTTAGTTATTGTTAACTTTTTAAAAGAAAGTAGAAAAGTTGACAAGTTTAAAAAGAATTTTATTTTTCTTGTATTTCAGCCCTGGAAATTTGGCAATTTGGTTCTTTTATTCAACTATTTTGATTCTTCTTGGCATTTATATGACCTTGTTTATGTACTTTATTATCTATTTTATTGTTAGATAGTCTTGGTTATCTCAACTCTTTAATAAGATTTTTATGGAAATGAAAATTCATTGATGGCATGGCAGATAGTGCCAATGCCTATGCAATATACGTTCTTTCTTTTCCCTAACAAACAGAGCCTTGATTTCATCTTCAGAGTGGCTTTTTGCGTTGCTGAAAAATACATTTCCCAACCGCTTTTGCACTTATGAGTGGCCAGGAGGCTTTGTTCTGTTCAGTGAGGCTTTAAGTGGAAGTCGCCAGAAAGGGCTTGATAAAGAAGGCAGAATCATTTGGTAGACACCTTTTGTCCTTTGCCCTTCCCTTTGTCCTACCTAGAACTTGGACAGGATGCTGGAGGAGGAGACATGGAGTGACAGACACTTGCTGAATGTCATATATAGGAATGTTTAGTGGGAAGACAGAAGGAGCTTAGATCTTTGATATCTTGTGGGCTGTCCTTATCAGATCTGGACTGCCCACCTCCAGTCTAATTATATTAGGAAAAGACACTGCAGTATGTTGAAGCTACTATTTAGATGGGACTCTGTTACATGTAGCTGAATATAATTTGTAACTTATATGTGTGGCTTTTGTAAAAGATATCTCGACTATGTTCTCTCAAACCTGACTTTCAAATTGCTTTTATTTATTTATTTTTTTCATTTCATTTTGTAATTTCTTTAGGACCCTTCACTTCTGAATGTATATACATTATGCATGTTTAAATTGTCAAGCATGTTTTGAAACACACATTTTACAATCCTGACATCAACAAATCTGTATGCATAACATTTTAAAACTTTATATTTTGAAGTAATTTCAAATTTAAAGTTGCGAAATTAGTACAGAGAACTTCCCATAACTTTTTTCCTGAACCATTTGAGAGTAAGTTGCAGACATCATGTCCCTTTACGCCCTGAAATACTTCAGGGTGTATTTCCTAAGAAAAAAGATATTTTCTTAAATAACTATAGTGCATTATCAAATTCAGGAATTTAATATTAATAAAATATCATTACTAAGCAGTCCACATTCGTCTTTCTCCAGTTGTCCGAATAATATCCTGTATTGCGTTTAGTTTGAGATGTACTGTGGTCTCCTGCAGTACATTTGGTTACCATGCCTTTTTGGTCCCCTTTAATCTGGAAACTTGTCCTTTGTCTGTCATGATATAGACATTTTGAAGATAACACAATAATTATTTTGCGAAATGTTCCTCAGTTTGGATGTCTGATACTTCCTCAAGATTCGATTCAGGTTATGGTTTTTGGCAGGAAAACCACAGGTGATATTGTCTTCTTGGTGTATTGTATCATATCATATCAAGAGGCACACGCTGTCAGTCCCATTATTGGTAATATTAGCTCTGATCACTTGGTTGAGTTGGTATCTGTTAGATTTCTTCAGTATAAATTTACTTTTTCTCCCTTTATAATTTGTAGGAAGAATTTGAAACTGTGTAACTATACTGTTTCTCATTAAACTTTCACCCCATAAAATTCTTACTGAGATGACTGTAAAACATTTTCAAGAAAGATTTCTGCAGATCCTTTCATTCTAGTGACGACTTGTCTTCCAGATCATATCCCTTGAGCTTGCATTATGTCGTGGTGCTGTCTTACAGTTTTTGGGAACTTGTTTTGAGAAATACAGAGATGTAGGGAGGAACATGGTTCTTAATTAGGGAAGTTCAGGGAAGGGTTTGGTAGTGGGATGCTATCCCCCCAATAGAGTGTAATAGATTATATGGTACATAGACCAGTAGACTGTAAACAGATCTGAAGCAACTGGGGGCAAATGATCAATTCTGTTTAGGATCTTTTATGAAGGATGGGAGGATGAGATGGTCCTCTTTTTCCTCAGACAGATCGTAGGATGCCAGTGATATAATATACTCACCTAGTGCATGGCCTGCCAAAAGCGTGTCTTTTTCACATATCCCAGGGGCCTGGATGCTGGCTGTCCATAGGGACAGGGAGAGATTACCAGAGCTGCCTTGATCTCCATCACTGGTCCCATGCCCTAGTTAAAGTAACCCAATGGATACTTGTTTCCTTAGTTTCTCAGGCTTAGCCTCATGCTAACCACTCCTTTTCTTGTTGGGTGGCATAAATGAGGTGGTGAAGAATGGACCAGAAATTGTTAATTCAGTAAGACTTCTTCTTGGGAAGTAATGTAGAAGTTCCCTTTTGGAAACATGAAAATGGAATAAGGGCTCCCCACAGCATGGTTCCTTCTTCCTAAAAGAATGAAATTTGTTCAGTCTCTCTCAAGTTTGTTTGTTTTTTCTTTTTGAAGAAGATTAGCCCTGAGCTGACATCTGCTCCCAATCCTCTTTTTGCTGAGGAAGACTGGCCCTGAGCTAACATCTGTGCCCATCTTCCTCCACTTTATATGCGGGACGCCTACCACAGCATGGCTTGACAAGTAGTGCTATGTCTGCACATGGGATCCAAGCCAGTAAACCCCGGGCCGCCAAAGCAGAGTGTAGGAACTGAACTGCTGTGCCACCAGGCCTGCCCCTGATTTTGTTTTTCTTTTTTACTCTAGTTTATTTTGTTTTCTGTTTGTTTGCCCAAAGGTCATTTATTTTCTTGTCCTTGTATATTTTCAGATTTCAGAGTGTAATGATTTTGGTTTTTCCTCTCTTCTAGCACCAGCAGACATTTTTGAATCAGCTGAGAGAAATTACTGGGATCAACGATGCCCAGATACTACAGCAAGCTTGGAAGGTATGGCCTCTGTTTTATGACCTACAGTTGTGTTACACCCTCATCTCTACTGCCTGCCATATTTGAAAGTTGAGTTTTTTAGTTATACTGTGTGGTAGTAGTAGAGATATAGGAAAGAACTTGTATAAAGTAAGAGCCTTAGCTAACATATACTGCAATTTTGAGCATGTTAGCTTTCAGCAACCTAATGTTCCAAGATACCTTGGAGTGACAGATGACTTCTCTCCATAGGAAACACTTTTCATGCAAAATAGGGGGATGTGAATCCAAATGCTAATGGCTGGTTTTACTCAAGAACCATGATTTTAGAGTTTAAATAGGGGCAGAGGGTGCGGGAGAGTAGAGAGAGGAGGAGGAGGGAGAAATAGAAAATTAATAGAGAGTCAAAAGCTTACATTTTTTCCTTCCAAGAAGGAGAAATAGAAACTGGCTAACATTCAAGTAATTTACCTTAAGAACATTCAACATCAAACTTTTGAGTATATGCAACAGATAAGATGCATCATTTTGTTGTATCTTATGAAATACCCTCATTTCCACACAGAGGCACTCACATGAGTTAAATCACATGGGTATGCACATGGAAAAGATCAAGCGAGTGAAAGATGTTCAAGAACTATATATATATATATATAGCTACAAAGGCTAGCAGTGAGAGCCTTTTTGCCACTGTAGGCATGCACACAGCTTCAATCCTTTGGAATTTGCTCCATGAGACAAAATTATGTAATTTTTGATGTTGACACAAAAGTTCTTCATTTGTGTCTGGAAGCAATTTATCTTTTAGGTGAGTGTAATCATAATCCTCATAATAGTAGTGATAACAACAAGCACTTAGTAAGCACTTACAGTACTAGGTGCTATTCCTAATAACTCCATGGGGTATTATTTTCATCCCTTTTTAAAAGATAAGGAAACAGAGGTTAAAGTGACTTGATCAAGATCACACAGCTGGTATGTGGAGGAGTTTGAAATAGAAACCAAGCGGCCTGATCCCAGAGCATCACACTTAATTTCTGCTTTCACTAGAGGCTTTGCTTCGTTTTGGCCTCATCAGGACAGTGATGAAGCAGTACTGTTTAGAGCATTAATGCAGGGTTTATGAAGCCACTGTAAGCATTTAGGGAGGAAACAAATGTGTTGTATGTCAGTTTATATGATGATGTTTAGATGATTGCCAGTCCTTTCTTTTTTTTTTTTTTTAAACATTTTATTTTTCCCTTTACTCCCCAAAGCCCCCCGGTACATAGTTGTGTATTTTTAGTTGTGGGTCCATCTAGTTGTGGCATGTGGGATGCTGCCTCAGCATGGCTTGATGAGCGGTGCCATGTCTGCGCCCAGGATCCGAACCAGCAAAAAACCCTGGGCTGCCAAAGTGGAGCACGCGAACTCAACCACTCGACCGGCCCCACTAGTCCTTTCTTTATTGTGATAAATATGACTAAATCATGTCTATTTTCAGAATGTACTTTTTCCATTCTGTGTCAGTGAGTGTGACACTACAGTCGGTACCTTGTCAGGGCACTTTTCTTTTTCTTGACTTGGGAAACATGTAGAATATGTTTAATTAAATAAATGTAAAGAATTAATCCAATTACTTCTTGTCCACATTTCCTTTGAGGTAGGCTGTGTGACCTTAGTTTTTTTTTTTAACTTTCATTTCAGTTCTCGGTAGCTGGAAGTGAAAACAGTGTACTTAAACCTTAACTGTTGCCCGGTATAAATTTGTAAGAGGTTTATTAATGAGTTGAGTCTCTCAGTAAAATACTGATATGGAGTCTACTTTTGGGAACCACATGTCGTTGATTGATTTCAGCACTTTTATTTATTTTGAGCATCTATTTTTAGCTTCGCAAAGTAAGTGACCTTCGCGTTGTGTAAGTCCCTGTTGTAGTCAGCTAATTATTATATGAGGTAGTCTGTGAAGAGTACTTGGCACATGTTTTGGCACATATTACTGCTCAGTAAATCTTAGCCATTGTTATTGCAAGTTGTTTTACTATAGTTTACTTATCTAACTATGGGATATGTTATACCTGTATTTTGGATGAGTCATTTGAGAATCTTACAGTGGTTGTGACACCTAACAAAGGTGAAAGCAGTGGTGCTTTTCCAACTGTACTCTTACTTTATCTCTTCAGCAGCTCCTAGAGTTGGAGTCGAGGTGGGTTGGGGACTTCATTCTTCTAGTTGTTCACTCCTCAAATCTTGGAATCATTCTAATCTTTCTCCTTCTATCACCCGCTACATTTAATATGATAGCAAATAATAGACTCTCTGCCCTTTCTCTCCTATAGTCTCAACACACAGCCAGAATGATCCTTTTAAAATGTAAGTCATACCAGGTCATTTCTAGGCAGAACCCTCGACTGGCTTCCTATTACACTCCTCTCGTATCCTAAAATTCTTAAGGCCTACACAGTCTTAATGTGTTCTGGCCTTGTGTCACAGAGATAACTTCATTATTAATACCTGGATTTCCTAATGTTGTTTCAACTAGCTGTCATAGAGCTAGTGTTATATTTATTGTTAACTGGACAGAAAATATAGAGATATAACTGGGCAGGTCTCTTATTATTTTACTGTTTCAAAAATTCTTAGTTTTTTAGCAGCTACTTCCTTCTAAATTAACTTTAGAATTTTGTCCAGGTATGCTTTTGATGAGAACTACATAAAATTTATATTTAATTTGGGCAGGATTGTTATCTTGACAGTATTGAGTATTTCTGTCTAGGAGTTCTTTGTGTTTCTCCATACTGTCAAGCTTCAGAACATTTTGCTATTTTCTTCCTATAAGTCTTTGACATTTCCTTGTTAAGTTTGCCTTTAGGTATGTGTTCAGCACCCATTTTAAAGGGAATACCTTTTTTTGTTCTTATTTGCAGAAGCGCTGTTTTAAATATTCATTTTTCATCCTTGTGTATGGCAAGTTCCAGAAAACATGTTTTAGTTTGTTCATTTGTTTAGAAGTACAAGTTTGTGATTGGCTTTTGTTAAGCAGATATGAAAGTAATGGAAAACTGAGAAATTAGTTATAGAGTTGATTTTTATGTTATATTAGTAGTTTTAATTAATAGAGAAAGGAATTACTATTGATATGGTGTTCTTTGTTTATGATGAATTTATACTATAAAATCAGAATCACACAGAATGATTTTGAATCTGAAAATGATTTTTGCTTTGAGAATTAGTTGTTATGGAAAAGCTTACATAAATCATGTGAGAATGTACAGAGTTATTCCAAAATATTTGATGTTCTGTTCTGGATCTTTGAAAGATAGCAATGGAAACTTGGAGTTGGCAGTGGCTTTCCTCACTGCGAAGAATGCCAAGACCCCTCAGCAGGAGGAGACAACTTACTACCAAACCGTGCTTCCTGGCAGTGTTTAGTGATAGATACATCAGTGTGGGAAGCCAAGCAGATGCGAGTAAGTTTACTTCTTTCTTAATATTTTGACAGGAATGTAATGAAAAATTTTCCTTGGGGATATATTAATTTTGTTGAAGCAGAGGTAAAGGACAAAAGAAAAGACTGCTTTAACCTTGGTTCTTCTTAGTGTATTTGAAAGGAGCATGTTTTAATTAGCTGCATTATATTTTTTTCCAGATTGTATTTCATTGGTATATCCTTTCATAGAGCACCTCATGGAGTATTCATTGTTTTGAAATATGGAACAGCTACAGTGTTACTCATTAAAGAAACAAAAATTTCTAGAATTTTAAATGGGCAAAATCATTTGTTTTATGGATTTTAAGTGTTGGTAGAGGCTTAGTATTATTTTTGAAGATAAAGTAGTATTTTTAATTACTGATAGCTTTAGCATTTAGTAGAATTTCCCTTCTTTCAATCCCTGCCCCTCCCCAAAATAAGCACACATACATGCGCACACACAGGTCCATATGGAAAATTTTATGGACTAATTTTTATTCATAACATGAATACTTTGTGCTTATATAGCACTGAGTTTTTCAAAATACATTCAGTTACCTCCATATCTCATTGTGGTGTAACTGTATTCTATAAAATGTAGGTATTTATTTTTATGCATTCTCAATTAGAGAAGTTTGATTACTAACTTGTATTGGAAGAGAATTTCTGATTTTGTTTATAGACTTTCTCAAAGTTAGGAAATAACCAGGAAGAACCCATTCACATAGATGTTTATAGCTATTAATTGGCATTAAATACTGTTTAATGTTGGTTGATGTCAAGTTTTCAGGATAATCTTAGTATTTTTGCTCTACAAATGATCTTATGTCGGCTAAGCCTGGAATACTTCTACTTCACACAGATAATAGGTGATAATCGGGAGAAGTTTTATGTGTGTAAGACAGACCCAGTTGCTGTGTCCAAGTTGAAGACACACTGTGGCTTGACTCCTGTCTGCATCTCTGACTTCGTTTTCTACTGTTTTGTTCTTTTCTCTTTACACTGTGATGACGCAGAATGGCTTGAAGTTCTCATCCACCCACTGCTATTTAATTTCTTTTGTCTTTATGCTTGCTTTTCCTTCGAAGGAATCCCTTCTAGCCTTTATCCCCAGCCTAATTTCTTCTGGCGTTGTAGGATTTAGCTCAGGAGCTAATGGCTCTAGGATGTTTCCCCTGGCCTCTAGTATGGACCAAGTGCTTTTCCAGCCCCCAGAGCATACCTGTGTCTTAATGAGTACTGTGTTATTTTAAAATTATTTGCTTGTGCCTTTCTTGCTTACCAAACATGAAGCCTAACAGGGCAAGAGACTATTGATGTTCCCATCATCATATTAGAATGTCATAGTTTCTCAAAAAGTGTTTGTTGAGTTATTTTTGATAATATGTGTAAAAACGCCATCCCCAGAGGCCCACCTCTGAAGACAATTTGGTGGACTGGACCCTCCTCAGGGCCACCTTGGGAAGCTTATACTGAAGATGGCAGGGCCACATGAGGAAAGGAGCCCTGGTCACTGTGTCACCCCAGGAGAGTCACTTCCACCCAGGAACACTTGGATTGAATGAGGACATATTGTCTCAACCAAAATCCATAAAATGTTAAGATTGCCAGTTCATATTGATGACTCTTGAGTTGTTTGGATTGGAATCCTGGTCTCTTAGTTCATACCTTTAGGGACACCCTTCAGTCTTTGCCCTTGCTTGTCCCCAGTGACCAACCAGAAAGACAGAGGGAGCCTCAGACTAGGAAGATTGGGGAGCTGTGTGGGCAGTCCCAGGCGTCCCTGCACAGAAGGAAACTTGAAAACAGGAGGAGAGTGGGCCTCACCCAGGGATGGCCCCCATCACTTGCTCTTGTGCACAGAAAGGGACGTGGCCTGGCCCTGCTTTGTCCCCTAGGTGTGCTGTAGGGCCAGGTGGGCCTAGACTGGCAGAGCCAGGCTGCCATCAGCCCTGTCCACCTCCCCCAGTGCCTGGAGAAGTGAGACCCCTTCCACTTTCAG
This sequence comes from Equus asinus, assembly GCF_041296235.1. Taxonomy (NCBI): domain Eukaryota; kingdom Metazoa; phylum Chordata; class Mammalia; order Perissodactyla; family Equidae; genus Equus; species Equus asinus. Next base: position 21,274,687 of record NC_091806.1, read on the forward strand.
AGCTCACTTAGGGGTCTGTTTCCTAGACCCTGGCTGGCCTCCCCTCCCCCAACCAACTGACACACCCTGGTTCCAGCCACCTGTTTACTTTGGAGATGGAACACTCCTCAGGGTTCCGAGCGGTCAGTTGTGGCCCACAGGGCACTGGCACTCAGAGGCACAGCTGCGGAGCTCTCCCCAGCCATGGAGGGCCTGCTGCCTGCCATCGCGTCCGCTTTCCAGCTGATCTTGGGGCACCTGTGGGGTGCTCTGCTGGTGATTTCGGACAGCTTGAGCCAGGGTCCAGGTCTCCCTGCATTCCCCTGGGAGATCCTGGTATGTACTGTGGTGGTGGCTTTGATAGTCAAGACAGGACACACTTTCACGAGAGGGAAGTCTCCAGGCGAAAGGTGTTCTGCCCGCGCTGAAGTCAGTGGAGAATGTGGGGAGAATACCGGACCTGAGAACCGAGCCGTGGAAGGCCTTCAGTGCCCTCAGGTGGAGGCCAGTCCTCTCCCGTTACGAACCTTGTGCTTGGCAGCGATGAATACAATCCTGAGCACATCAGCACTTCAGGACACTGTCGACCTTCTGGAAAAGGCTTTGAAGAGCCTGCCTGTTAAAGTCTCCAGAGCAACTGATGAAGAGGAACATCAGGAAAGAGCCAGATGGTTGCAGCAACAAAAGCAAATTGAGGAAGAGCTTCCAGGAGAAATCCTCTCCCTCCAAACCGAGGAAGCAACTTTGCAGCACGAAAACACCAAGCTTGAAGGTGAGATTCAGCAGCTGAAGCTCAAACTTCAAATTCTGCATGAGCTACATGATGAAGAAGTTGGGCCGCTTTACAGAAAATTCTTTGAGGAGGAAAGGGTCTGCTCCGAGTTGAACAAGAAGCTCCTCAACGTGTGCTGGGAGATGAACTCCACGTACCAGCTTCGCAACCTCTACAAGAAGATGGCTGAAGACCTGGCCCAAGAAGTGAAGACGTGCACTTCCTACTATCACAAGGAGAACCTCTTCCAGATGCAAAGAGCCAAAGAAAGCGGGAGGGCAGCCGTGTTGGCGGAGAGAAAGCTCGAGGAGCTAAGAAGAGAAAACGAGCACAACAGGCAAAGGCTGGCCATGTTGGAGGCCTCGTTCCAGCCTTTGCCAAGAGGCAGTTTTCCTCCAGCTGCTCCTCCCACGGTCCCCAGAGGCCCAGAAGTGTGGGGGATCCCCTGGGCCGGTAGGACCCCCCCAGGAAGGAGGATGGCCCTGCCATGAGGCCTCAGGGGCCTGGGGTCACCTGCAGATTTGACTCAGCATCCACAGCAGCTGGGCCTTCAGCACCCCAGCCACAGCAGGACATCTGCACGGGTGTTCTCTTTTCAAAGGAATTTTGATTTTTTTCTGTTTTTAATTTAGCTCCTATTACTTACTTAATTATTCTTATTCAAGTAGATAAAGCATTCTAATGTGTAAGATATTTTTTTAAATAAAGTTTCATTTAATACATTGCTTATCAATTGCATTCTCTGTCCTTGGACCCTCTAGAATAAGACAGTATAAGGATTGAGTTTAGATTTAAATGAAAGGTCACTATTCATTAAGCCATCATTAGAGTAGGACATAGAGATGTAGAAAACAATAAAGACTGTTTCTGTGTGCCCTGAGCCCTTATTAGGAATCTGCGAAGTGACAATATTTGCCTGAATGAATTAGATTGTTAGTAAAAACCAATGGAAAAGTGGGAAAAAAAAAAAGACTTCAACATACTCCCGTTCACATTTCATAATGTTTTGCTTTATTCCTAAATTTATAGATTAATTTAGAGGGTAATTTTAGATAATTTGCACTCTGTTTTTTGTTCTGTAATTTTTTAAATCTTTGTTGTATTGTTTAAGATAGTGTTTCTTGCCAAAACATTTTTCAATGTTTTGTAGTCCATTTTATGCAGTTTTCCCTTGGTGGCAATCACATATGCACCCACACCCACACACACAGACATGCACAAACTACAGTACAGATGTAGAATACTTTGCTATTTCAGTACCTAAGGAAAATGTAAAATTAAGAGATTCAATTTTGAAAAATTATTTAAAATAAATAAAAGAAAAAGATCATGCAATCCACCGTGATGTACACAAAAGAATCCTAAGTCCTGCACACAGAAAAGGAGAGGTGCCTGATGTAGCCGACAAAATTCCCACTACAAACACTTCACCCCAATGGTGCAGATGAAGAGACTGAGATGCAGCCATTTCCGGAGCTGAGACAGAGGGGAGGGAAGGGCCAGGGATGTGGGGCTCCCAGGGGCCAGCGAGAGGGAAGCTGTTCCCAGCCCTGGGCTGGAGGGAGGAGGGGAAGTGGTGTCCTCTGGGCCCATGAGGGGCTGTCAGGGGAACAGGGAAAACTGCCCCTGCCCTCTGTCCTCCTGTCGTCCCACCTCCTGCTGAAGCCTAGGAGCCTCCCAGAGACCTGGGCAGTGCAGGCAGAGGAGTCAGCCCGGGCACAGAGCCGGCCAGAGAGGGGCCCCGAAGGAATCTGGAGAGTGACCAGCACACTGGACTCTGCTGAATCCGAAGTGCGAGGGTGTTATTGCCTTCCTTCCCATCCATTCATTGTTACACTTGGAGCTTCTGTGATGTCTTCTGCGCTGTTCCAGGTGTTGGGGATGCAGCGATGCATGAAAGAAAACAGCCCGATGAGGACTGGGGGCCCCAGAGCTTACATTCTACTGAGGGGCAAGGTTAGATCATAAAGAGCAAGAGACGAAGGAGGGAAATACGTGCTCTACAGACGATTCCTATAGGGGGATGGTAAGGGCAGTGACAGGCTAATACTCAGTGGGTGACATTTATGCTGAGATGAAAGGTAATAGGAATTAGCCTGGGAGGTCATGGGCAGAATGTTCCAGGCAGACAGAACAGGAAGTATAGAGACCTGAGAGGTGGCTTCTGGGGCAGCGGAAATAGGACTGAGATGAGGGGGAGGGAAGGTGGGCAGGGAGCAGGGCCCACTGCATAGATGTCTCTGTAGTGCAGGGGAGTGACACCAGGGAAGGGTGTAGACCTGGAGGGGAGACAGAGGGTGGATGGGGGTATACTGTGATGTGCTATCTACATAGATCTCTGTGGCTTCGAGACAGTGGAATGTGGGGTGGGGGAAGAGGGGGCAGCGTTTTGGTGAGGGGCCTCACAGGGGTCTGCAGGGAGCCCTGGGGCTGGCACTGGGGTGGTCATCACAGAGGTGGAGGAGCAGGACTGATGGGGCTGTATTTGACTGTTGTGGGGTCTGAGAAGAGGAATGAAGGAGGACTCAGAACTTTTATGATCACACGTATATTATCTGCGGTACTTTAAGAAAATCATAGTAAAATCTTTGCAGGGAAATCCGGAAAAAAAATCAGCTGTGTGTGGATGTAGTACACTGAGTGAAAAGCTTTTTTCGAAGGAATAGAGAGGGGAGTAGTCATGTCCATTTGGACGTCCATGAGGTTTCGACCATCCATGAAGGCCCTGGGGATCAGAGGGTCTCACCTCTTAGGCGCTCCTACAACAGGGGCTCCCAGGGCAGCTCCAGGAGGGGCTCGAGGGCAGGGTGAGAGTTCCCAAGGTTGATGCGTCCACTGCCTTAGTGGAGCCGATATGATGCTACTCGTGGAGATGCCAAGATGAACACTCAATGGACTGCAGCAGAGCGCAGAGCCAGTGGAAGAGAAAGACTCACGGACTATAAATGCTCATGGAGGTGGCGTGTGCACCCGCTGCTGGCGCTGTGCCCGGCTCTCGAACTGTCCCTGCAACAGGTTGGGTGTTGGGTGGGAGGTCAGGGAGGGTCTCTGGAGGACGTGGTCCTGAGCTGAATGCTGAAGGAGAAGGAGGAGTTATCCACGGTGCTTTACACACTTTCAGGGGCATATGAATCACTTGAAGATCTCGTTACAAAGCAGATCGTAATTCATAAGGTCCTGGGTGGGCCCGAGTCCCTGCACTGCTCCCAAGTGATGTCCATGCTGGGAATCCACATAGAATAACAAGGATCTTGAGATGAATGAGAGGAAAAGTGTAGGGAAGATAAAGAGGACAGTGCCATTTCTGGTCAGGGTTCTGCGCAGACACAGACAGGAAGGTACAAACAGCCTGGCAGAGCAGATGTACAACTTCTGCAGGAAATCTGCTCCCAATTATCCTCTCAAACGCTGCTAACTACATGGACGGATCCTGTCCCAAGTACACGACCTGTTTCAGAGGAGCATGAGGAACCACAGACTTGGGGTCGCTCTTGGGGAAGCCAGCCACGGAAGACTTGCTTTAGCTTCAGAATGCTCTAGTCAGTCCACAGCCCCCCACGTCCCCTCGCTTTCAGCCCAGACCTGGAAACCCCTCTTGACCTGTCCTTTTTCCTCACCGTCTACATCCAATGCATCAGGCAGGCCATAGATATTTCCCTCAAACTCCCTCTGTTCTCTTCTCTCCATCTCTGCCACCACCCTCCAGTATAAACCACCACTCTCTCTCTTCCCTGGGTCACTGTCACTCTGCTGACCGTCCTTCCTACTGGGCCCAGGTCACCGTGCTTCCTCCCATCGACCTCCTCTCGGCAGACACAGCAGACTCTTTAACCCATGACCTGGGCAGGGCCAGAACAAAGCCAGGCTTGGACGTGTCTGACCAAGGTGGGGCTGACTCCTGCCCTCACCCCCATGTCTCCTGCCTCTGGGTCACAGATGGCAAGGGTGGGCTCACATCCCACTGCTGTCTGGACAGCTCTGTTGGTGCTTGTTTTGTCCCTGGCATGTTATGGATAGCTCCCCTTTACACTCATAAAATGGCTCCAGTTACGACAAGAAATTAGATAGTCACAAAACTAATACCTTGCACGAGTTCAAACTTTTCCAAATAGTAGTGCAACATTTTAAAAAATATATAAGCTCATGAGAAAAATAGACAACATGATTTCAATCCAAATCTAAATGCAGCCTCGGACAGTTGAAGAATCATCACTATTTTGTCAATTTAGCCAGAGTGAGGACATCACGTTTTTGGTTCAGATGATTTCACATTCCTTCTTCCAGGCCAAATAGAAGCCATCTTTGTTTTGAGAAGCTCACAGTAAGAACTGAATGATATCAGGCATAACATAACACCAAATATGTTGGATTCAAGTCAAGGCCTTTCCAACTTATTGAGGAACCAGAAGGGACTGCTCTTGAAAATCTTTTTGCAAGAGTCCAAGTAATGTAGATTTCAAAGATTGAAATCATCTTGTGAATTATAGATAAATAACGCCTATGTTTGTTCGACTCAGTTACAAGCACGTTTTGTGGGGAAGTAAGAGATTGAGTCACAAGGTAGAAGGTAAAGACATGAAGTTGCTATACCCAGAAAAGGGCTCCTAGGAAGACAACACAAAGAGAAAGACAGCACAGTAGTGATCTCCTGGTGCTGGGGCTCCTCCCTGCCAGGCTCTGATTCAGTGGCTCTTGGGTGGGGCCCAGACATCTGTATTTTAAATATATTAAATATGAATTAGTATCCTGGTTAGAAGCACAGCACATTTTATTGATAAAGAAACCACAACAGCAAGCAATCTGCTCAGTATGACAATTAATTGAGATAAACCAGAAACTCCATTTCTCTACCATTTCTTTCAAGTGGAATATAAAATTACTTAGTGGATATTTTTCAAGAGCTACACACACATACACACCCACGGTGAAAAGATGCTCAACATCATTAGCTATCAGGGAAATGCAAATCAAAACTACAATGAGGTATCACCTCACTCCCGTCAGAATGGCTATAATTAACAAGACAGGAAACAACAAATGTTGGAGAGGATGTGGAGAGATGGGAACCCTCCTACATTGCTGATGGGAGTGCAAACTGGTGCAGCCACTATGGAAAGCAGTATGGAGTATCCTCAGAAAATTAAGGATAGATCTACCATATGATCCAGCTATTCCACTGCTGGGTATTTATCCACAGAACTTGAAAACACAAAGGCATAAAGATACTTGCACCCCTGTGTTCATTGCGGCATTATACACAATAGCCAAGACTTGGAAGCAACCTAGGTGCCCATCAAGGGACGAATGGATAAAGAAGACGTGGTATTTATACACGATGGAATACTACTCAGCCATAAGAAATGACGAAATCCAGCCATTTGTGACAACATGGGTGGACCTTGAGGGTATTATGCTGAGTGAAATAAGTCAGAGGGAGAAAGTCAAATACCATATGATCTCACTCATAAGTAGAAGATAAAAATGACAAAAAGAAAAACCACATAGCATTGGAGATTGGACTGGTGGTTACCATTGGGGAAGCGGGGAAGGGGGAGGGCAAAAGGGGTGATTAGGCTCACATGTGAGGAGATGCACTATAATTAGTGTTCGGGTGGTGAACATGATGTAATGTATCCAGAATTTGAAATATGATGTACATCCGAAAAAAATAAAAATTAAAGAAAAAAAAGAATTCACTAATTTGGATAGTGTGTCCATAAAGTTGCTTTGAGATTATTGAGGAAAACTATTGTAGAAATATAATGTGGTGATTTCATTATAATAATGTTAGTATCAAACTGGGAAAAAGTAGCCGATGAATAACAATAATTCTTTTCCAGTTAACAAATTTGTATCATATTTTATCAAGTTCTAAGAAGTACAGCTGCCTTTTGGAGATAGTCTTGATCCAGCATTTAAATTTGGCAGCGTCATAATAGTGTTTCATAGTTTAAAACTGAGAAAGTAAGGAGATGTCATGCATTTAGCAGATTCTTTAAATTATTATGCTATATTGCTGATAAGAAATGAAATCTTTCATGTATTTTTAATTCTTGAAAGGAGTGGTAAAACGTGGGAAGGAAAGATGTATATTCAGACACAGGCCTCCTTTGAAAACACTACCTGCGCGCTGAAGGAATGTGGAGTATTGGAGTGATCAGAGTCTGAGGAAGTTTTCAAGGCAATGTTCTAGATACAAAAACTCTTTTTGAACATTTTCTTAACTTTATGTGAAATATATTTTTATTTGAAAGTTGACCATGGCTTAACTAATTCTTCAAATATGGCAGGAGTTTTTATTTTTTTTAATTGCTTGTTTTCTTTTTTAAGTAAAAAGTCTATTACAAACAGGACTATAGCATAGACAGAGCCTGGCTAATTTTAAGTGTGTCATCTATTGGTTGTAGTAGTGACAAAACATCTGTATTTTGACGTGAAAGTCTTTAATGCTAAATACATATGATTACTTGTATAAGCTAGAATATAACTGTTTATGACTGGGCGTCTCTTTTAGAAGGAATAAAATACATGTGTTTTTAATGACTAGAAAAATTTAGCTTTTAAACTAAAATATCCCATAGAAGTTACATTTGGGGCTTGTGGGGAAATTTTCATTTATTCATACCTGGGTACATCAGAAGATAAAGTAAATTATGTCACTTGATTTGAAGAACATATATTTTTGAACCTTCACTTAATATTCAAGAAGTTGTTACATTTTCACTAGTTAGTAGGACAATGATTGGCCTTTAGTGCATTTTCACCTTCCATTTTTGAGAGAAGAAAAAGAAACATTTCAAGGAAAGCTTGTATTCTGTATCATAGAGAATTAAGAAGTGGTGTACCTGGTGTTTGATATTGTTTTGGTAACATTCTATACTGTAATTTAATACTCTGTTGAATTCTGGGAAAAAGCCCAAATCATTTAGAGTATTAACAACACTTTTAGGTACTTTTTTTCATTACTTGGATTTCCTGTCCAGATTGGATATTGTGAATTGTCAGATGAGTGCCTCCCACCTCCAGCTTAAATTGGAAATAAAATTGTGTTGGAGTTTGGCAGTAAAAAATGCAAATGCAAGGAGGCAGCAATGCAGGATACTAAGATATCGTAGGTGAACTTAATAGTCAGAGGAGAGATTCTTTGAAGTTTTTGTGTGATGGCAAACTCTGTCATAGACATGACCATACCAGGCTTTTGCCCACTTGAAATTAAATAGTAATATTCTTTCTTTCATGATCATTAAATTCTTTTGAACTTTTTTAAAACAGGAAAGAAACAGTATATGCCCACCAGAACGAGATGTGCTACAATTGAGCAATCAAAGAATGGATCAAAAGATAAGAGGGATTTGGGTAGGTAATTTTAGCACAGAAAATAATGCCACATATTGGCTTAAGTTTTAGAGAAGTTGATATAACACATTGGAGTAAGTGTTAAGTGTTACCAATTTAGAATCGGTTTATTTGGTAAGGATTGCATAGAAAGTGAGAAAAATGTTGAAGTTCTGTCCTAGAACTCTGCTCGTAGTTATGTTGCTTGGCCAGCCTCAAAGTGATCTAAAGGACAAGTGACAGATCCAGGTCTAGTGCTCTCATCTCTGCTGAGGGCAGATCACGTATGTTCAGCAGTTTAGGAGTTTATTAACTGAACCCTGGTATTTTTCCCACCCCCCACATTTGTTAAACAAGTAACTTCAGATAGAAAAAAATTAATGCCATGAAAGTTAAATCTCTTTTTCCGTAGAGATTTCTAATGTAGAAAACTGTTTTGATGATTCACTGAAAGTTAAGGTTAAGCTTAAAAATGAGATTCTACAATGCTCTGAAAGTTACTTGTAAATGATTGCATGCAATTAGGCTTACGTTCTATTACAATGTTCTGTAGAATGACTTGTATAACTTTGTGAGTTTTCTTTAATTTTAGGGAAGAATGGTAGCCATGGACCTTTGTACTTTTTGTTGACTCATATAGAATGTTAACTTTAATTTTTTTTCACAATTTTAGTTTGAAAACATAGTAAAGTTGATGACAGAATTCCCAAATGGCTCCTTTGCTATTCACTTTGCCTTCTTACCAATGCTGCCATTATAATTTTAGCAGGAATTATTAAAAACAGAACAAGACCATTTGGAGCTGAGCTGTTCAACATAGTTGCCAACGGGCACATGTGACAACTTAGATTTAAATATAAATTAAAATTAAATAATATTAAAATTCAGTTCCTATGTTGCACTAGACACATTTTAAATGCTCAGTAGTAGGCAGATGTGGCTAGTGGTCACCCTACTGGACAGCGCAGATAATAGTACATTTCCATCATCATAGAAAGTTCTAGTGGAGAGCACTGTTGTAGAGAACCTGAGTTCCGCAGTAAGAAGATTAGAAAAGTAGGAACATCTTAAGAGAGCTGACTGAGGGCAGAGGAGAATGGGAGAGTCAGGTAGGAAACACAATTTACATTATTTATGTCTTCTTGATTTTAAGTATTCTTTTAACGTGATACCTTATTCTATTTGTCCTTTGACTTACTAGAAAAAATTTTATATGGATAAAGCCTATGTTCTTAAGTCTTCTAGTTAGTGCCACTATGAAGATGACTCACTAATTTTTATCTCTATTCCATAGTCTAGATATCAACCTTTATTTGCTTAACAAATATTTATTGATTGCCTAATATGTATTAGATAGGTTTTTAGGCCATTAGAAAAAACACAAAGTGTCAGTTTATATAGGGGGAAGACAGACAGTAAGCAATAAATAAATAATGTCAGGCAGTGGTAAGTTCATGAAGAACAAGAGAGCAAGGTCAAGGGACAGATGGTGACAGGGTTGCGGTTGTAGGTCAGGCATGGGATATGCTATTTTAGATAGAGGATCCGTCAGGGAATGTTTCTTGGATGAGGTCACATTTATACAGATACCTGAGTGAAGTGAGGGAGGGAAGCTCGTGGATGTCTGAGGGAAATGCATCCCAGGCTGGGGCCTCCAGGCAGGAGTATATTTGGCTCAGGAGATGAATAGGGAGGACGTCACTGTGGCTGAAGCAGAATGAGTGAGGGCGAGAATGGTAGTATTCTCCCTTCTCAGCTCCTGCTGACCATCCCTGTGTTCGTATTTGCCTTTCTCTCTTAAGGGCATCCCCATCCTTCTGGGGACCCAGTGATTTTATTTTGTATTAAAGGTTTAGTTTTTTTTACTGCTCTTCATAATCTCCCAAGTCAGCCATTTAGTCTGCAGTTCTATGAGTTTTTGTCTGCGTACTTTTCCTTTAGTTGCTCCTGCCCTGATACATATTCTTACTACAACTCTTCTCCAACTGTTGTTCAACACTTAACCTCCTCACTCCCAAAACAGAGTTCTTTCTGCTCATATCATTCCCCTGCCTAGAGATCTTCGCTGGTGGTAAATATAAATGTGGTTATATAAAAAAGTGTTTCACCTATGCCTGGGCTTATGTAAATAAGGAAAGCAAGGAAAATCACTTTCTTCTAAAGTCAAAATCTCTGCATATATTGTAGTTCAATTAGATTATGGGCTAAGTGGATTTCTTTTGAACTAACTTGGAAGGCTTTTGTCATTTCATACACTGTCTTCATGGGAAAATGAGTTATGAGTTGTAAACAATGCATACAGTTAAAGTCTGCTTCATTGACCAGTTGATGATTGCCTGTATTTCAGATTTAGCAGAAAAATGTTTGGTAGTTGGTATTTAAGTTTTACTCAAATGCTAACTCTTTGGAATGTACAAGATTTTTTTAGGTTGAGTGTTATGTTTTGGTATATATACTTGTGACCTTACAGAAAAAATGTTTTAATTCGAGCAGTCTTGAACATGTTGAAGATTCCTGTTCATAGGCTTTTGTAATGTGTGATTTTCTACACTGGTATCCAACTAACACTAACATGCTTGTGCCCTTGAGTTGTGTTCACACTAATACTAGAGGGAGGGTTGGTTAAAACAAAGTTTGAGTGTTTTGCCAAGGTCCTCGCTTGGTACAGATATAAAAATATTTATAACACTTTGGTATTTGGATGGGATTTTTGCATAGGCTCAACTTTTATTTAGTTTGGCCAATTAGAAATTGTTTCCGCCAAGTTTATTCTATGTTCCTTTTTGAGTGTGAGCGTATAAGAAAATCACAGAGGGCTAGTTTTCATTGTGAAATTGATAGTTCATTACGTGTTTTTGGAAGTCATTCCCCTAACTCCAGAAAAAGAAGAAATTCAGGTTTTACCATTCTAGTGAAATAGCATTTTATTTTCTTAATATCTGGTTTTAAAATCTTATCTGTATTTAGTATGCGAGTAAGTTATAATAGTCTTTCACGATTGCTGTATTGTTCTAAAATATCTTCTGGAAAGAAGAGGATTTATGGAGTAATGGGAACATCCTGGAAAAAATTATGATAATTATAGTGAAGCTACAAATAATAAATAAACTTTCTCCACTGCTTAAAGGAAAACGTCTCAGCTTTTCAGTTAAGGACCAATAACTTCTCGCCAACCAGCCTTTCTAGCATCAAAGGCTACTATTGCTTGTTTCTTCCTCTGCCCTCACTCAATACTTTTGACACCAGATATGTGAGTTTTTACCCCACACCCGACCAATTTTCTGATACCAGCTGAGTGTCCTGCAATTCAGTTCAATTCTGACACTACCTGGAGTTGGTATTGGATCCCACAGGTTAAGGGCTCAGTTGCACACAACTGCCTCCACCTAAGATGCCAGTTACAAGTAATGGGTTCCCAGGTTACTCACACTTCTCTCTGACTGGGCTACAAATTGAGGGTTCCCATGACCCCCTCCTCAAGTTTGATAATTTGTTACAGTCTCTCACAGAACTCAGGGAAATACATTTACCTGTTTATTATATAGTAAAGAATATGATAACGGATACAGATGGATAGCCAGATGAAGAGATGCATAGGGCAAGGTCTGGAAGGGTCCTGAGTGCAGGAGCCTCCGTCTCATGGATTTGGGGTACGCCACCCTCCCACCATGTGGATATGTCACTAACCCAGGAGCTCTCAGAGCCCTGTACTTCAGGGATTTCTATGGAGACTTCATCAGGTGGGCTTGATTGATTATTAATTTAATTTCCAGCCTCTCTCTCCTTCCCAGAGGATGGGAGATGAGGCTCAAAGTTCCAAGCTTCTAATCATGGTTTGGTTTTTCTGGTGATCAGTGCCCATCCTGAAGCTATACAGGAGGCCACCAAGAGTCGTCTCATTAGAACAAAAGATGCTCCTATCACCCAGGAAGTTCCAAGTGATTTAGAAGCTCTGTGTCAGGATCCAGGGTCAAAGACCGAAGATGCTAGAAGCGTCTTTATGGCTTACCTTGCTCTTTGAATGGATTGTTTACCTATGCATGATTTTGTAATACTGTGCATTGGTAATTTGGAAAAGATTTCCTTCCAAATCTTGGAAGAACGTCTGCATCATAAAACAAATTAAAATTGTCAGTATCACCTGATTTCACCAGAAATCCTTTAAGTATTGGGGAAATATCAAGCTCATAATGGTAGAAACAAGTTTTCCAAAATTCTGATTTTTGCTTGAAAATTCTGTGTTAATCATTGTCAACAAATGCTGTCATTCATTCTCCCTCATGTGACAGGTTCACTTTATTTTCGAGAAAACATCTGTCAAATACTCAAGTCTGCATAATCATAGTTTGTGGTTTGTCAGTTGTTCTTTCAAGTAAAAATAGTGTTCCATGAAAAAAAATCAGTTCAGTTTGCAACTCAAGCGTTGCACTTGTGTTTTTTCTTTAGCAACAGTGTGCTTTGGATATACAGCAGAAGTACTGTGCATACTTCTTATTTGTCATGTAGAATTAAAAGAAAATTTAAATCAGTATTTGAGATTTAATAAAATTGATTTTTCCCTTTTTATCAAGGACTTAAGAGAAACTGGCTTTTTCTTTTTTGAGTAACGAGTGTGCCTATTTGTGAGTAATAACAATGAATTGCTCACACAACTTGGTGCCACTGCCTTGATTTGTGTGCTAAGATGCAGCAGTTTAATGCATTGTTGTTTCGTATCATCAGTGCCAATATGACCACGGTAGAAAAGGCAGATAACACCTTAATATTATTATGAGAATGTATTTTACTTAAAGACCTCCTTTCCCTCATAGGGCCATAGGGGATCCCTGAGGATCCATGGACTCCACTTGGAGAACTGCTACTATGGAGGAAAGCCCACTGGATTTAATAGAAGACTTAAATTTGAAGTCTCGCCGCCATTTTTTATTCTTATGATGATATACTTCATTTCTCACAATGTCAGTTATCTGTCTCTTGTATCAGATAGAGTTAAAAATATCTTGCCTTGTGTTTTGCTTTTGTGTTGCTTGAGTTACAATTGATAAATTATGAAAAAGCTCTAAGTTTAAGTTGTTGCTATTTCTGAGTGAGTTTCTGCCTTAGCTGGTTTGGTTTACTTGTCAGTCACGAAACAGTAAACACTCTAGATAGTTTCATAGAAGAAATTTAATCCAGAGGATTAGGTTCTTAAAGAAATCACTGGAAGCACTGGAGAGAGGATCTCTAGCTCAGCTTTCAGAAATGACTCCTGGATTCTTGTGGGACTCGCCAGCCAGGGAAGCTCTCCCTCTGCCACAATCAGGAGGGTAGTGAGTGAGTGAATCAGGAGGCTGCCTCTGGGACTCCTGGGTTCAAGAACATGCTTCTCTAGCTGCAGCCCAGAGAAGAATAAGCATCCAAGATTAGGTAACTGCCGCTGAGCTCTGCCCGGACATTGGAATGCAGAGTCTAGTTGCCGCTTCTACTCTTATCTCTTGACATCCCTGAAGCTGGAAATTGGACACTGGAATGCCACTGTGGAACAACCCACATCTCTTCAGTCATGCTGGAGAGAACAGCCAAAAGCAGCAGGAGTAGGGCTTCCCCCTCACTCTGCCTTCCAAAGCTCATGTTAGTGCATCCAGTTGGTGGAACCTAAATTTTATCCAGAACCTTAACTGCACATGAATTGGGAAAATAGATTTGTTTGTATCTTTTAATCTTTCCAGCTTCTATAGTTGAATAAAGTATACTTGGAGGATGAGAGAATGGAGTCTGAGGGCTAATTGATCATATCCCCAAAACCTGTTTTTCTGCTGCTTGGTGATTTTCAAATTGTTTCCCTTACTTCCATTATTCTCTCTTTACTCACCTCTATTCTAGTCATTATTTAATGACCAAGGTAGTTCTCATTTTCATAAGGCCATTTCATCCCTCTCTAGTCCTAACTTCTGCTTCATCAATATTTAAGTTGGGTTGGATAGTTATACCCCGGTGACACCCATGTTCAGCCGTGGTCGACCTGTACTTAGGTCTTGTAAGCCGGACTCAGAAAGCCTTTGGCTGCTGATAGATCTAGGCATGCTCCATCATTTCAGTTACCTTGCTATGTGTTCTACATTTTACTTGACTGAATTTTTTTGGACCCTACTTACTACATTTTTGTGAGGTTTTATTATACTTTCTAAGAACATTAAAAAAAAATCTTCCATGGCCGGCTATTATTTCTAATATTTTTAATATCCTTGTAAGCTACCCTTTGGAGAAAAAGTGTGGATAATAATAGAACTAGGCCAATATATATTATTTATTTCTTATTAAGTGTGGAATATTCTTTTCTAGCATCTGTATGTAACCCTATAGCTAGATGGTAGAATGCAAGCATCTTATCTCCCATCACCTACTCCTTTTTGTTTGTCTCCCTTTTATAAAATTCTAGGATTACAATGAAAAAAAATTAGTTTTTAACATGTCTCAAATACAAATAAACGAAAGGAATACAAAACTTGTCCAAAATACCCAGAAGCAAAATCCCAACCACACAAAGATAAGGTAATAACAGATATGGTTTTTTCTTTCTCATCATATTGTTTTATAATCCCCTACTTGGCAACATATTATGGTTCTTACCATTGTTTAAACAATAATGTGAGTATTATTGGCATCTTTTGGGTTAAGGAAATTGATGAATATCTACTGGGAAATTGGTTAAAAAGTGTTTTTTCTGTAGGTGGTAATAGTTGTAGCCTTTATTCTTTGGAAAAAGAATACTTATAGCATCAAAACTATTTTCTTTGCTTAGTGTATTTCTTTTTGTGAAATGCAAACATTTTTAAATTAAAATTATTTAGTAAACTGAATGATTATTAAATAATTCAGATGGTAGAGAAGTGTTTGAAATAGAAAGTGAGAGATCCTTACACTTCCTCCTCCATAACCCTCTTCATCAAACTTAACCACTGTTGACAATTTGGCACATTCTTCCAGACTTTAAAACAATGTGTATATAAACGTATATATATCTACGGTCAGTTAGTTTCTGAAACATAATTTTTGAGAGCTCAGTTGTTAATTATTATACTTTGATAGACAACGTCTAGGTGGTATTGTGGATGAACTGTAACGTGTGTATATTTGGATTAACTTCCAAAAGTGTAAATGTAAATGTTTAATTATGTTAATTTCAAATTTGTTTGGTAAAGAAATTTTTTAGCAGTCTTCCTGCTTATTATATACTTTTAATCAGGGACTTCATAGTAAATATTGTTTCCTCTGTAATGAAAAATATTTATGCCCTTATTGCTTTTAGCTATATTTTACAGAGAGGAACATTGTTTCGAAGTATGTTCCATTTAAAATGTTTGTATTCTCTTCAGAAAGGATCTTATAGAGAATTATGTTGGTGCTGACTTTGGTTTGAAAGGGTATAGTGGGTGTAAAATCTCCATGATAAGAATTACCTTTCATTCTGTTTGACTTTTCATTTTGAGAAAGTTAGTTTTGCTTTTCAGATGTGATTGATCTCACTGGAGATGATAAAGATGATCTTCAGAGAGCAATTGCCTTGAGTTTGGCAGAATCAAACAGGGTGTTCAGGGAGACTGGAATGACTGATGAGGAGCAAGCCATTAGCAGGTAAAAACCTAATTTATATAAAGTGGATATAAGTTCTGTTTATAATAGAAATAATAATTGGCTTTAATTAATTTCAAGAGGCACAAAATATGCTTTGTTATTCTAAATAAATTATGAATATATTTCAGTATTTTTTTTATATTTTATGTAACCAAAATTTTCATTTTCTAGTTCCGATTGCATTTGAAGCTTAGATTTTTAGGAGTTTGGAGTGGCATTATGGGCACTAAATTTAGGTGTATGTTTCAATGTTTCTCTGATTTTTTTTTTTCCTCCTAATCCGTTTTGGATACATCGTCCAATTCAATTTATAGTCATTTATAGAAGGCGTCTGCAAACATTTTCCTGTAAAAGGCCAATGGTAAATATTTTAGGCTTTGTTGACCATATGGTTTCTGTTGCAGTTACTCAGTCTGGTGTTGTAGTATAAAAGCAGTTATAGATAATACATTATTTAATGAGTGTGGCTGTGGTCCAATAAATCCTGATTTACAAAAATAGGCTGCCAGCTGGATTTGGTCCATGGGCTGCAGTTTACCAACCTCTGATCTATAATATGGTAGTATGTTTATAGGGGTTTTTTTTTTTTTTTTAAAGAATTAGGCAAGATTCTAAGAGATGTGATAAAATGCATCTTTTGATTTAATAAGGAAAACTTTTTAGTTTAAAGCAATTTGATCTACTGAAGGATCAAATAAATAAATTTGATTTTATCACAAAAGAATGTTGACTAAAAAAAACTTTAAATTATAACTAGCTGCAGTCATGTGCTGCATAATGAAATTGTGGTCAATGATGGACCGCATATATGATGGTGGTCCCATCAGATTAGTACCATATACCCTAGGTGTGTAGGAGGCTATACCATCTAGGTTTGTGTAAGTACTGTCTAGGATGCTCACACGATGGCGAAATCACCTAATGATGCATTTTTCAGAATGTATCCCTGTCGTTAAGTGACGCATGACTGTGTAATCTTCTAAACAACTCTTTGCAAGCAGTGATAACTCTGTCTTACTGAAGAAGAAATATATCTTTTAAGAGGTTAAATGATTTTCCAAAGTTACACAGCTAAGATGGGTCTTATGACTCCAGTGTTCTTTTCTCTGTAGCAGAGTTGTTTGGTAGCAGAATGTGCCAGCTTCCTCACATAATTTCCCTTGGCACAGTATCAATAGTATATGTCTTTCTAAGTAATCTGAGATTACTGTATTGTAGGAGTTGTCTCAAAATGCTATGTTTAGCAAAGGCACATAATTTTTATTAGTAATACTTTTTAATGTTTTTAAATGATACTTCGGAAAGTACTTTTTAAGACATTATTTTAAGATGGAAAGACAATTAAAATTCATTATTCTCTTTCATTGCAGTTAATAGTATTTAACACCAGTAATTTTAAATGAAAGCCAAAAATGCATAAACTATCTTTAGACATTTTAGTTAGGCTTATTTTGTAAAGGATTTGGAGAAATTATAAAATTAGGTTTTGTCTTAAAGAAATAGATTGGAATGAAATAATTATCTTGAATATTATAAAACTTGACAGTACTTCAGCTTTGTTGAGAAATATTTGAATCATGAAATCCATGAGTTGGATTTCATATTTAAGGGGAATGATCTATTATGTAAAAAAGAGGTTATAAAACAGAATATATACTGTTACAAATATTATTTTAAAGAGTGTACTTTTTATGAATTTATAGTAGTATATAAATTTTAAAAACTCTGGAAGCTTATATACCAAATGGTATCAGTAGTTTTCTATTATGTGTTTTCTAATTAAAAGAACATGTACTAATTAATTAGATAATAAACAGTAGAAATAACTTAAAAGTTGAGGGATTAAAACTATTCCTAATCTGTTACTAAGTTCAATGTATATGTTATATATTGTTTTAGATACTTATTTTTGTCCAAATGGAAAAGAAAATAAGATACTGCTCTTTTTTATTCTTGGTCTTTTACATTTTAATGTACTTTTAAAATAGTATATATTTTATAAATACTTTTATTGTAGATAACATTACAGAGATTTGGCATAGTGTAATATGCTGTAAAATTTTACATAAAATTATACTCTGTAGAAGTAAAAAGTCATATTAATTTACTGTTGCTAAATGTTATTTTTTTGTTACGTGTAAGTTTTATAATTTACAGTTAACAGTGTCAAATGCAAAATAGGCAGTTAATAAGCACATATGTAAATCACATTGTATCAGTAAAAAGGAAATGTCAGGATTCTAGCTAAACATTTAGCAAAGATGTGTTTGTTTCTATGGGTTTTATTAAGGCTTGGAAGTCTAAATTCGAAAGGGAAAATGATGCAAATTATATATCATGCTTAAAAGTAAATTTAACTACTTGTTCGTTACCCAAGTTCATATGACAAAATCTTGCCAAAAGAAAATCCTAGAATCATCTGACTGTGGTTATATTTCAATAGATATACTTTAATATGAATTCACACAATTGGAATACTACATTATTATGTCTAATTAGATGAGATAAAGCCTATCTTTTTATATCTTACAATCCTGTGTTTAGGCATTCATAAATTTCATGGTAAAATTTTTTATGTTGAACATCTTGGAAGTGTAATTCTTAATATAATTACTCCTTAATGTCTGCATTGGATGTATTATATTATAGTTATCTCTTGGTTGTCATTGCTTAGATAGAGAACAAGTAGAGTATGGTTAGTTGAAATTTACTAATGAGCTACATTGGGACTGGTTTGTGTCTCTGGCATATTTCTTGTGAAAATGGCTTGCCTCGTGAAATGACTTTGAACTAGCTGGATAGAAGGTAGGGCTAGGTTCTAGTAAAAACCGTTACAAAAAACACATCTCCAACTATTTCAAGAAATATAGTAGACTAAGACACATTTTCTAGTGGAAACAACCAGAATTTTGTGTTGTTTCTGTTGGATATAAAATACTGTAAAATTTTACTGAAATCAGGGTGAAAGCAGGAACCCAAAGAAGTTCAGCACACTGAAAGTCAGTTTTTGACATGATAATATTTGCTTGTATATAAATTGGCTTATGTGTATAAACTTCAGTTATGATATCCTTGTTGAACGTGGAAGAAATAAGTCAAAGAACATTGTGTATGGTAAGGATCTTTAATAGGAGATCTTGCCCCTTATTAAGTTGTTTGTCAAAGGGTGACATATTCACAATAAGGGTAAATCAGAAGTATCCCCCTCTTTCAGAACTCCTAGAGCACTACAAAGATGGTTACCTTGGCTCTGAAGGGTGCTGTTGGAGGTGATGAGACTTGCCCCTGAGAAGTTGTACCATGTTTTGCAGCTAATTTGTGTCACTTCAATGGTCCAATAAATACCGACTTGGGAATTTAGTTTTAAATGGTGTTGGATTTGTGTTGTCCGTAGGTCCTGGCAGAATCAAAAATGCGTTCTCTCTCTAGGAAGTTGTCTTTATCCTTGGCCTCAAAGAATCCCCTTCAGTAACTTTAGAAGTTCTGCAAGTTCCACTAGTCAAAATTACCAAGCATAATTGGAAAAAAGTCACTGTGAGAATCAGCAAAAATAATAGGCAGCAAAAATGCACTCATGTATTTAGATATGGTGATCGATAGAACTATACTTTAGCTTTTAAAGGAGACAAGAAATGCTTGAAAATATGACCTGACGAATTTGAAAAAGAACTGAAAATATATTCTGAAAATGAAAACCAGAATTACTGTAGTAAAAAAAAATGTACAGGACCTAGGTTTAATAGCAGATTGGATGCAGTTAAAGGACATATTAGTAGACTGGAAGATATGTGAGGAGAAATTATCCAACTTCTAAGACAGCTAAAAAGATGGAAAATATGGAGAAGAAAGTGAGTAGGTCTAACACACATTAATTGGTGTTACACACGAGGAGAGGAGAGAGTGGGTTAGGCAAAATTTAAAGAGATAATCACTGAGAATTTTTCAGAAGTGAAAAGATAACCTGTAATTTCATGAGGCCCAACAAATCGCAGTCAGGAAAATTAAAAGAAACCGTTACGCAGATTCATTATAGTGTTAGTCCAGAGCACTTAAGACTGAGAAAATCTTGGGCCAGCCCTGGTGGCCTAGGGGCTAATTTTGGTATGCTCCTCTGTGGCGGCCTGAGTTCAGTTCCCAGCTGTTAACCTACATCACTCCTCTGTCAGTGGCCATGCTGTGGTGGAGGCTTACATACAAAAAGAAGAAGATTGGCGACAGACTTTAGCCCAGGGTGAATCTTCCACAGCAGAAAAGAAGAAAAAAAGGAAAAGACTAAGAAAATCTTAAAAGTTTTCAGAGAAGAAAGGTGGAATTATCCTAAAGTTAGTGACAAATGAAACAAATTGACGCAGCAATAAGACGCATGAAAATAATAAAATGATTTTCAAAAATGAATGGAAAGAAAATAACTGCCAGAATTTTATACTCTGAAACTGTGTGGGGTAGTCTCACCAAGGCACTTTTCTTTGTGATTAAGGTTTCAAGGGCAGTTCTGAAAGACAAAGATTATTACTATCCCTCCTGTTTCCATGTTTCCTACACCCCTAGACGTGGGGTGCTTCTATTGCCTCCCCTGCCACAAAATCTGTGTGTCCCAGTAATTTTACCTTTTTTCCCAGTAATTTCCTACTTGTACCTGACTTTTCCTCCAGAAGGGCAGGTACAAGAGGAACAAAGACATTTTTATAAAATTAACACGGACTCGTTGTGCCTCCCACTTTGCCACTGTAGGGGAACTAGGTGAGCAGTGTACTCAACCAAATAATGGTTATCTTCGCATTCTAAGACCACTCAGTTCAACACAGAAATCCAGGTATCTGAACTGGAGTTAAGTCTGGGAGCCTCCTGGAGGGTTTACCAACCAGGACGGCCTAGAGTTGCCCTTTGGAGAAAGAAAAGAGCATCATATCCAGGAATGGTTAGGGTAGAATTCTGAATTTTTAAGTTGGTCTCCATAACTCCTCTCATTTTCATTCTGATCATTACCTGGGAAGCAGCTGTGAGGGGGAGCTGCCCTAAGAATATGTGTGGAACAGGAGTAAGTGAGGGAGGCAATTACAGCCTTTTTAAAGTTGATTTATGAGGAGAATTCTAATGCTCAACAATACCAGTTGTCTGGATGATAGGGAGCATAGGAGGTCCATTGACTGCTTTGACTATCATTCCTTTTTGAGTGTTTTTTATGGTAAGAGGTACACCAGTGTCAGATTACAAGTGGTCTGGAATGGTTGAAAATATGAAGCATATTAGTTCTAAGGGCCAGAGTTGCCTGATCAGACTGGAACAGCACGAGTGTCACTTGAAAAAGTGTCAACAACACTGAAGTACCACTGATAGTCCTAAGAAGGATTGGGGCAGGAGGGGGCTGTTCAAAGGTTTGATATAGTCAGTCTGCCAGGAGTGGGCAGCCACACCCCATGCAGTGTGGCCTCCTTCACCATGAGAGAAACAGGTCAACTTTTGGCAGGAGTCACATGTCTGACATGCAGTGGTAGCTTCTATGTTAGAAACAGAGTCCCTTAAATGGTACTTAGTATATGATTGTGGACATGTTGCTGTGGTGGATGTGATGATAGATTGAAGCAATGGTGGCGATCTGGGTAGTGCAAGCTCGAAAGTCATCTCATTAGAGAACAGGCACCGCTGTATATCCATCACAATGGCTAAAATTAAAAAGACTGACAATACCAAGTGTTGAGCATGTAGAGCAACTGGAACTGTCATAGACTGTTGGTAGGAATGAATAATGGCATAACCACTTTGGGAAACTGGGAATTTCTAGTGAATTTCAACACATACTGTGCTAGGACTTAGCATTTCCACTCCTAGGTGTGGACCCTTGAGAAAGGAGTGTAGAGTAGCTTTATTGATAATAACTAAAAACTGAGCGACCAAATATAAGAGCAGAATAGTAAACAATGGGTGGTATATTCACACAATGGAATAGTAAGCAATATAATGGAAAACATTTTCCTGGTACTGGCAAAAATGTGGAGGAATCCTCAAAGCAAAATGCTGAGTGAAAGAAACTTGACATAAAAGAGTAACTGCTGTGTGATTCCGTTTACGTGATGTTTAAGGACAGGCAGAACTAATTTATGGTGATAGAAGTCAGGATGGTGATTATTGAGGGATGGAGAAGACGGCACTGTTGGCTGAAAAAGGGCATGAGAGGCTTTGCTGGAATAATGGAAATTTTCTATATTTTCGTCTGTGGTGGTCACATGGGTGTATACATATCTAGAAAAATTTCACTGAACTGTCCATTTAAGATTTCTATATCTTATTATATGTAAATTATCCCTAAAGTACTCCTACCAAGAAAAAAAGAATATTTAGCTATGTTGATTAATAATCAATATAAAAAAATTATATTTCTATGCATAAGAAAGAATGAGAAAGTGAAATTTTAAAAGCTACCATTTAAAACACATAAAACTATTAAAGACCAGGAATAAATCTAATAAGAAATGTGCAAATACTCAAAGAAAATTGTTAAATATCATTGAAACACATTAATGAATATGTAATGATTGGAAATATAGTCTATTTCACAAATTGGAGGACCGAACGTTGTAAAACTGATCAGTTCTCCTTAATATTGACTTAGAGTTTAGTGTGATCTAATCAAAATACCAATAGGTTTTTTTTTTTTTTCTTTTAAGACTGGCACCTGTGCCAACATCTGTTGCCAATCTTTTTTTCCTTCCCCCAAAACCTCTAGTGCATGGTTGTATATTCTAGTTGTGGCACGTGGGACACCGTCTCAGCATGGCCTGATGAGTGGTGCCGTGTCCTTGCCCAGGATCCGAACTGGCGAAACCCTGGGCTGCTAAAGTGGAGCGCGGGAACTTAACCACTCAGCCCCAGGCCAGGTCCCGCAATAGGTTTTTTTGAAGGCAGTCAACAAGATGATTCCCTCCACTCTCTTTCTCTCCTTCTCTCCCTCACTTCCTGCTTTTTTCTTTTCTTTTTGGATGATCTATACAGCTTAAATGATAATGCTTGTTTTCCAGTGAGTATGCTGCTTCCCCAAAATGGACTTAGATAATCTAAAGTGGAATGTTTTCAAGATTACTGCTATAATTCGGTTTAAATAACAGTACAAAACAAAGTAAAACAAGCAAACCCTCCCCCCCCCAATCACTGCAATAAAATTTCACTGGGAAGGTGAACATTTACCCTAAGTTCTCTGAACATTCAGTATGGGAGAAAAAGAGACACAAAACATTTTGTCGTCTTTTTCTATTGCTGAATGCCATGGTCATGACCAGTGTTGGGAAGATAAGAAAGCAGGTGATGTGTAGGGGGTTTGGTTTTTGATTGTGGCTTTTGGGGTTGCCTCTCTGGGCATTTTGTTATAAGCTGTTTCTGAGCTCTCTGAGATTTCCATTGTTTTTTGTTTTTCCTTTTTTTTCTTTCTCTCTCCTGGCAGCTTTAATGCCTAGAATATAGTTATTGCATACTCTTTACTAGTTTAAAGCCTGGCTGGTATCACTGGCTTTAGTCTGGTGAGTCCAGGGAAGGGACCCTTATGTAGAAATTGGCGTTGTAGAAAGTTTATGTTCATTAAACCAGTACTGGACTATAGAAGGGGTCAAGGGCTTGGGAATAGAGTAATATTTAGCTGGAGATGGGCTTTAGCTAAAAAATAAGAGAGGTATAGCATCATCTAACATCTTAATCATCCATTTACTTTAAACACTCATTTAGCCCCTATATTTATCATGTAAGCTCTAGCGAAGAAACAGATCTGTGTTTCTACCCTCCACATGCTAATGGGAGAGACTGAGTACTTAATAAATATTTTTGGTGCAGTGTAATAGATGTGTTTGTAAAGTCCTTCATGATCCTGGAGGAGGCGGTAGGAGAAAACCCACTGAAGCATGTTGTAAGTCCCCGGTGATACAAAACTGAATGAGTTGTAAGCTCTAAATCAAGGAGATCACAAAGTCATGGCATTCTTTCATCCACCATCTTTTAGTACCACAATTTCACCATATGGTGTGGCTAAGGAATTTATAATAAACCTATTTCTTGAACACCTATACTTTTGTGATAATGAATGATATTTACCATATGACAGAATTGAGTTATATGAATAATTATATGTACACATATACACACAAAATATAATTTAGGAAATGGATATTCTTTTATTTTTGTATCTTAGGTAACTTTGAGCAGCAATGAGCATGTATCTCTTGAGTCCTGATCAAACAGTTATTACAGTTTGTACCTAATTTTACCTCTGTAAAAAAGGGTACATAGGAATGCTGGGGAGATGGTATCTTCAATTTATATCCTTGGCTTTCTTTCCCTTCCCACTTGCTTTGAGGAATAGTATAACAAACAGTGCAGGCAAGCTACTTGGTCCTAGGAAGTACATTTGAGGCCATACATTCTCCCAGTCCTACGGGGAGAGATTAGGCAAGGGAACCAAAAAGTTTACGTAAGTTAGCTCATGCCATTAATGTAATGTTTAACATACAAATTTGTGTGTAAACATACAAATCAAGAGGTGTATTTTCTTTGTAGGAGAGGGGCAGAAAAAGAGGGTGAGGGAATTGATTGCATCAAAACATTAAAAAAAAACTTCCTGGATTTTAGTAATCTTAACCAGATCTAGAATAAGAAGAATATCATTATCTCAGGGCAGTCTGGATTGTAGATTTGGGTTGGGTTGTTGACATTTGTGGGCAATATGAGACCTAGTTTAAATCAATCTGGTCTTGAGGCTGAATTTCTTTTTGTTGTTACTTCGTGTGACTCACATATGCATTTTAATTTTTGCAGATTGGGTGTATTTTGTAGAAATTAGGTATTCTCATGTTTTTCATAACAGATGTCTATGTGACCCATTGCCTGGTTGTTATGATGGAGGTGATCTGGTCTGTTGACATTATTAAGGGTTCATTTCTTAGTGGTATTTTATTATAATAGTAGGTTAAAAATATGTAATGGTAGAGGTTTATCCACCAGGAGATTCAGGATTGAGTGTAGTTTTCCTAGACTTTTGACCAGTTTATACTTTTACAGTATGTTGTAGAATCCTCATTTTAAATGGTGATTGTACATGCCCACAGGTGCTGGTCAATTGCCGGATGCCTCTTCTCTCTCTTGTATATGACCTCTGGCACTAATTCTTCTTTCCTGTTTGTGGTATTGTTGCTTCTTCCCCCAGAACTCATTGCTTGTTTTTGTTCATTCATCTTGAATTGCCAAGATACAAATAAGATTCCTTTATTTAAACTTCTAAATGCACATGTGCGTTACAAAAGGAACAAAACTTTCAAATGAAAACACTCCCGTTTGTGAAAGTCAATAAGAAATTAAATATACCTTTCTATATACAGCAGTCTTTGTGTTACATATACCTTTTGCATACTGTTAACTTTTCTCTTTTGAGCATAACCTAGTTGCTTTGTACATAATCCACTGTATTATTGCTATTGTTTTGTATTATCCTGAACTGTGCAGTTGAACAGTAGGAAGCCTCTCAAGTTGGCTCTGACTTTTTATCTTCCCTTAGGTTCTTGAAAACTTGCTTTCTGGCCACAGGGGGATGTTCTAGATAAATTCTGATTTTCTTCTGACCCAATTTATCTACCTAAACACCTTCCAAGAAATTCTGGTATACTTTAGTAGTAAATAGTTTAAGAGAAAAAGCCCAGGGGTGGAGGGTGCATGTGAGAGTTAGTTTTGGGGCAGAGAATACTGCTGCTAGTGATGGATCACACTTAAAAGTGACAGAGGTGTAACCTGTTTATTTTTAAGTATATAAGGTTACTTTGACCTTTACATTTTAACAACTGTTGTTGTTACTTACTTTTTTTTAGTATGTGGTTTCGTTGTGTCCCAGAGAAAGACTTTATTCTATATTCACGTAAGTTATTTTAAGTAATGATGATTTGGAGTCCTATTACATTGTGTCTAATGTCATGTTACAAATACTGCAGTGAGAGCTAATACAACAATTCACTTTTTCCCCATCATTAAGAAACATAGCTATATTATTTTGACATTGATCTAGTCGGGCAAAATCTTGAGCATAAAGATGATGTAGCATGAATGAGATTATCTCGGGAAGCCAAAAAATTGGAAAAACTCATTCTTGCTGAGGTTTTTGTAATTAACATAAAATGGGTTAAGACACCTGAATATTACTTAAGGCTTATTTAGAACACTAAGTAACACATGTCTTGAGCAGGCAGTTTTCCAGCATGTAATTACTTGCTTAAGAGCAAGAAAAACGTCATTGGGCAAAGTAGCATTACTCTTGCTGCGTTTAGATATATTTAAGATATTCTGTAGGCTGAGTTTATTTTCAGGAGGTTAACCTTTTATTATTCTGACGTGTAGATATTTGTTTCACTAGATTTTTCGCTAGGCAAACTTTTGGGTGAAGAAGTGAACACTAAGTATTCTCTGCCTTTATTTAACTGTCATAGAGTCATAGATATCTAGAACTGAAAAGAATCCCAGAGTGTATGTTATTTAACGTTTTTTATAGGCAAGGAAATTAATGGTCAGAGGAGTAAAAGTGCAGTTTGTCCAGTTTTTGATGTTTTCTTGATGATTCAAAGTAATTGTTATAAAAACGAGTCATTATGTTATATTTTAAATATATACTTTAATAAAGTGATTACTCAGAAAACTTGTCTAGGTGCTATATTCCTGGTACTAAACTTGTAATTGGTTGACATAATTTAACATACTTTCTATATTATGTAACATTGTCTTTTTGTGTTTGAAATTTCATTTTTCTGAGGAAAACTGCATGTCTCTTGATCTGTTGGCATTGCCGCTGCTATATTCTTAAAGAAAGCTAACCTCTACTTGAGTAAAGTTGGCATTAAATATTACTTCCTCAAATACGTTATCCAGAGCTTAAGTAATTAAAATAGTTAGTTTGTGATATGCTATTTCCTAGGGTACGGCACTAGATTAATACTTTATTTTTTTTTTCATCATTTTCTCCCCATGGCTTAAGAGTTCTTGAAGCCAGCATAGCGGAAAATAAAGCCTGTTTGAAGAGGACACCTACGGAGGTTTGGAGGGATTCTCGAAACCCTTACGATAGAAAAAGGCAGGACAAAGCTCCTGTTGGACTAAAGAATGTGGGTAATACTTGCTGGTTTAGTGCTGTTATTCAGGTAAGGGTCTTTTTGCAGATCTTATTTGGTGGGCACGATAGCAATAGAAACTGGCTTGGGGTTGTGTTTCTTTTAAGTTGTATACTTGAAACATAACTGCAGGCTAAGTTTTAATATGCCTTTCTATCTAATAAACTAGTTTGGGGATTGCAGTATTCCCCACCCCACTCTGTTCCTTCTCCCGGTATGGAGTTTTAACACTAGAGTACTATCTGTGCTTTATTTGAAATTATTTTGAATTAATTTCTCCTCCTTCCCGGCTAAGAATTGTTGTCAGAATGTAAAGAAAATATTTTTGTATGTCTTGCAAATTAAGGGAAGGATGTAACCAAGATGTGAAATTAGAACTACTTTTTTTGTGATTAGATTTATTTGTATATAATGGAAAGTGTTATTCATAGAATTATAGTCATTTAAATACTATTTTTAATACAAGGAAGCATTTCATTTGAGGAGGGTATAGATTGGCAGATAATTCTCAATGTATAGGTGAAAATGATGTAAAGAAT
Source organism: Equus asinus (assembly GCF_041296235.1). Classification (NCBI taxonomy): domain Eukaryota; kingdom Metazoa; phylum Chordata; class Mammalia; order Perissodactyla; family Equidae; genus Equus; species Equus asinus. The sequence goes on from NC_091806.1 coordinate 21,302,052, forward strand.
AAATATTGATGAATCAAGAATAACACATGTTCCTTCTAACTTGGGAAGCCCTTAATGGAATGTTTTTTGAGCCCCTTATTCTAAAATGAAAAATCTTTGTATGCATAGACATCTGTCCTCTTCTCAATTTTAACTAATTTTCTTTTCTTTTTTTTCTTACTCTTTTATGTGATGACTATTGTCATAATTCTTTACCATTCTCAGTTAGACATTAATAATGTTATTAGATTGCAAAACCTTAACAATCTCCTTAATCTATGAATAATAACCCTTTAGGAAAATTAATATTTATGTTTATTTTGCTAATACAGTAGAATTGTAGCTTATTAATTAGTGTTCCTGATGAGTACTTTTTAAATCATTAGATGTAGGGGCCGGCCCAGTGGCACAATGGTTAAGTGCGCATGTTCTGCTTCTCGGCGGCCCGGGCTTCGCCGGTTTGGATCCCGGGTGCAGACATGGCACCACTTGGCAAAAGCCATGCTGTGGTAGGCGTCCCACATGTAAAGTAGAAGAAGATGGGCATGGATGTCAGCCTTCCTCAGCAAAAAGAGAAGGATTGGCAGTAGTTAGCTCAGGGCTAACCTTCCTCAAAATCAATCAATCAATCAATCAATAAATAATAAAATCATTGGATGTCTATGCCACTTCTTTTTATATTAAAAATATCTCTTCATTTGTAGTTTTCCAAACCTGTATGTATGACAGTGTAAATTTTCATGTGATATTAAAGCAGCTAACTTGGTTATGTAGTTCATTTTCTATAAGGTTAATTGTGTTCTGTAGGATATTAATTTGTAATTTTACCATTTTTTCCACTTCAGTGTAATAAATTTCAACTTTTTCCCCCACTTTTTTTGCTTCTGGCACATGATACCATGCAATTTGAATTCCTTTAGCTTTCTGGATTTATGCCTCACTCTTCAATATACTATGGTAAACACTAGTTAGCATGTAGTATGTATGTATATTTCTTTTCCAAGCTATTGAAATATTAAGGAATACCTGGATTAACCTAAATCTGTAATAATAGCTTTGTTCCTAGCCTTGATTACACATGAATTATTCACTTACATCCCAACAATATCTAACATTTTCTTTGCTATCTTAGAGTCTCTTCGATCTTCCTGATAGGCTATCTTGCTTTACTTTACTTGCACTATTAGTAAGGGGTTTTACATTTCACTGTCCAATCTAAATTTTATAATTTAGACATCATTTTAAAATATGAAGCTCACTATGAAGGCTGTGATCTGAGTGTTCATGAATATGCTTCGCTGCCTCTATTTGGACAAGTGGATGCTATCTCTGCGCTATTATGGCCAATAAGTGAGGCTCATTGATTAGACGCTTCTCTTAGAAAACTTTAAGAAGAAAGAAAGTACTTGGAAATAATCAATATTTGTTTGTTAGAAGAGGAGTTCTTTATTTTTCCTGTTTGAAATAACTAAATTACTATTAATAGGTATGGGGATAATAACTTATCATTTTCATAGGTTAAACTCCTCTCATATCTTAATTCAAATTTGAATCAGTTGTTTATCTATTTCTATCTTAAGTGTTATTTGCTGACCTTAGATTTTGCTTTACATTTCAAATTTTTGGTGTTTTTTTGGTAGAGAGCAGAATGAACTAGAAAAATCGCTTGTTTTCAAAATTTGAAGTAATTTTACTAATTTTTAAGTTTTATCTTAGATGAGTGGCTACTTAACTGGTAGCATGGCTTTACCACACTCCTAACATAGGCAAGTATAAGGTTTTCGGAATTACTTATTTTTTCTTTTGGAGAGATTTAGACACCTAGGAGAAGTAACCTCTAACCTTAAAAAATTTGAGTTATAGTGAATTATTAAGATATTGACTTGGGGATTTGGAAAAAAATGTTAAGCGTCAAATTTTGGAAAATTGTGGACGGGAAAAAATTTGTCTGAAGATCACTTCGTGGTTTTTTTTTTTCCTTACTATAATTATTCTATTTTAAGTAGTTTTTTATTTTCATCTCTAGTAATAAAAACTTTTTGTTTTTTCATTTTCTGACATTATTCCTTAATTCCATAGACATAATCTGAGCTATAACAGTTTATCATCATAATTGGAACTTCTCACTTATGAAAGAAAAGTTGGGCAGGAAGTCTGTATTAGTGTTGGAAGTGTTTTATTATATTTTCCAAAGTGAGTTGGAGCTTGTTCAAACTGTGACGTAAATGTACTATAAAGTTTCAATTACAAAATTTCTCAGGGATGGAATTTACTTAGTTGGCAGGACTTGCAGGAAGCAACTGGGATTCTTTTCCTTCTAAGTATATCTACCAATTATAGAAGGTTACTGAGATTATAAACTGCTAACTTTGGAGTAGGTAGTGGGAGTAGGCTACAAAAGGTAGAGCTTTATTGTACTTGTTCTTTTAGCTATTGGGACCGATAATTTGGGAGAAAAGTGGTAGAGTATCAGAAAGGGATTATAAGAGGCAAAGAGAAGATTTTACAGAGAATAGCTTAAATAGTCTTTTGGATGCTAGCAATATTAGCCTGACTGTCTTTAGATTGAGCATCGACCCCTTATCTAGTCAGGACTGTTTTAATCCTGTTCAAATGAATTTTTATGTAAAAAGTACTAAGTGGGGCTACTTTCTCCACTAGGGTATCCGTGAATGAGGTAGTTATTTAGAGGTATGTATTCTCCTCTCTCTCTAGTTTGGAGTGTAATCCGTAGATTCTCAGGATGATCCTTAGCACCTTTCCTATTTGGATGCTTCTGAGATGCTCAGAAGTAAGGTGCTCATGCTTCTCAGTTTGCCTGGTACAGTCCAGTTTATTCCTCTTGTAGATCCACTAGTGCCTATTAATTAGTCATAAAGCCCTCTTTCATCCTTGGATAATGAAGGATATGGTCACCCTACTCATAAATCATGTAACTACAGGTTGACTAAAATACAAGCATCCTGAGGGCAGAGAACATATCTTCTAGGTTATTGTTCTATACCAGTATACAGTACAGTGTCTGACACATTGGAGGAGCCTTTTAAGTAATTATTGAATGAGTGAGTGAATGAACCAAAAAGGACCATATATTATTTATGGTGGAATTGAAGACTTTAATTGCTTCTATCACCCTAATGCTGTATGGGATTGAAAAGATGTGGCAAGTTTTCAAAAAATCTCAGGATATCATTTAACATGTTTATTCACATTACTTGCTCTTATCTCTTTAATCTTCATCAAAGAACGTAAGTACATAGTTCAAACAGAAAACCAAAACCCCATAGCAATAAAAGGCTTACAGTGAAAAACAACAGTAATCAGCCTCAATCCTCCCTATCTCATACTCCTTAAAGGCAACTACAGCCACTTCCAGCTGTTTCTCCTATCTCATTTTTCTAAATGACATGCCTTCCTGCTGAGAAGAATGAGGATTTAGCTCTTTCATTTCAGCTACCTAGAATTGCCTTTCCTTTCATCTCCCAACATAACTTATATTACAAGTTAAAAATAGTCAGTAGTGTTGACGTTTTCTGTGACTTTACATATTACACTGATTTACTACGACTACCCCTTTGAAATCTTTTGTTTTCCTGGAATTGTCAATTGCCATTATTTTTCCTTTCTGTTTTCTATATACTTGTTCTTAAAACTTTCTATATGCTCCAACATCTCTGTTATGGTCTTATCAATAATATGTTTTATTTGCTCGAACATATTAGATCCATTTTTAGGGGGGTTGGGGGAGTACTATACCACAGAAGATTGCCCTGCCTCAAATCCAGACTGGATTGTGATTCTTTTTGTTTTAAGCACTGTTGCTGGCTTTCCAGAAGCAGGTCTAGAGAAAGGGGATCCGGGAAGGGTCGACTGGGGCTCAGTTGGCGAGTTTTTACTTAATCCTCCTGTGTGTAGCCCAGAATCTCATGCCCTCTCCTACCATGGCACACACTGCGACTGATTTTCCTGAACCTCAGTCACTTAAGTTCAGTTATATCCAAAGACTAAACTTTCTGTATCCCACGCACGGAGGGAGTAGTTGTCTGATCTTCTGGGTCTGGGAAGGACAGAGGGACTTAATTGCTCTGTATCCAGACTTTCATCTTGTAATCAGGCCATCTACGTTTAGTCCCTACCTTACCTTGAAACTTACGTGGTACCATTTCATTTTTTTTTTAAATCTACCAAGGAGAATTTATCTTGCTTCTCCTTGGTATCCTCCATTACAGACAGTTGATACCTTCCTTTGCTCTCTTGTCGTTATTCTTTTTGTTTTCCACAAATTGTTTGAATTCTCATCTCTCATAGCTCTCTGCTGTTAGCAGGAGTTTAGCCAAAGTCCATTTCGGCAAGTGCTCTTCAGAATTCACATTTTAGCTTTAGACTGAATGAAAGGATACTTGTTTTCAGTGTGCATCAATCATAAACACAATTTAGGCAGTAGTGATATTTACCCTTTCCCACCCCTTTTGGAGGAATATGTTGACCACTACTATTATGACTGTGATTTAGAGTACAGAGTGTTTTGGACTTAAAAAAGTTAATCTCTATGATTTGTGTGATGGTCACAAGTTCTACTTCGGGTGATAACTTGTTAGGTTGTTCTAGACCAGCTTCTTGATCATATTTTCCTAGACTGCAAAACAAAACAAAACGAAAACAAAAACAGCTTTTTGAAGACATCACGTAACCCTACAGCAGTGAGTAATTTTGAGGCTAAGCTTTGAGAAAACAAGATGTTCAGAGAGTAAGCTTCACATTTCGGGCTGATTTTATTCTCGAGACAATTCCAGAAATAGTTGCTGAATGGCTGGGAAACTAAGCAAAGTTTTGCACAGATTTAGAGCCCTAGTAAACACCTCAGACTTTCAGTTAGAATTATAAAGGGCTGGAACCTAGGATTAACTGAGACCCGAAAATAAAGCGTGCTTTATGGTTTCTGAATTCCACCTTCATCTCAGAATTGATTGGATGAAATTGATCTTGGATTGCAAATGGCCTCACTCTTGCTTCCTGCTAGAAGCAAATGTAAATTCTTTTGGAAGATAATATCATCATTGAATTTTCTCCAGTTCGTCGTGTATAATGTCTAGCACTCACATCAGCTGTAATCAGTCATATCAGCAAATAAGATGTGTCTAAAAATTAATAGAAAATAATGGGCAATAGAAATATGCCTACAGGAAAACCTGAAAATTGAATTGATATAACTATTAATATGCTCAACGAATTAAAAACCAGAATGAGGATTTTTTTCTTGATTTTTTTTTTTTTTATTTTATTGAGGTCTAACTGGCTTTTAACATTGTGTAAATTTCCGGTTTTCCATTATTATATTTCAGTTTTTGTATAGATTGCATTGTGCTCACCACCAATAGTCTAGTTTTTATCCATCACCATTCACATGTGCCCCTTTACCCATTTTGCCTGCCCCCTATCCGCTTTTCCTCTGGTAACTGCTAATCTGTTCTCCTTATCTATGTGTGTGTTTGTTTCAGATTGAGAATTTTGATAGAAAACTAAAAACTATTAAAAAATAGGAATTTTAGAACTGAAAAATATAACAAAGTCACAAAATCAATGGATGAATTATAGCAGCATATTAGAAACAGCTGAAGAGAGAATTAGCTAGACAGTTGGTCTGAAGAACATTTTCAGATTAAAGCCATGAAATGCAGATAAGAGCATATAAGAGATTTTTAACATGGTGAATAGTACTAACATAGTGTATGTGTGGTTCAAGGGAGAGTAAAAAGAGAATAGGGCAAAAGTAATATTTGAAGAAATGACTGAGAGTGTTCAAAACCTAATGAAAGAGATTGAGCTACAGATTCAGGAAGGAATAGGAATCAAGTAGTATGGACATAAAGAATACTGTGACAAGGCATATCATAATAAAACGGAAAAAACTATAGACAAAGAGAAAATCCTAAAAGTAGCCAGTTGGAAAAGGTATATATCACCTCTATGAAGGAGCAAAAATAAATCTAACAGCTGACTTCTCAACAGAAATGCGATCTTTAAAGTGCTGGAAATACTAACTGGCCATATAGAATTCTAGAACTAGCAAAAATATTACAAAAATGAAGTAAAAACAATTTTCATTTTAGCAGATGGTGAAATAATTCACCACCAGCAGACCTACACCAGATGAAATTCTACTGGGTGTTCAGGAAGCAGGAAAATGTTCTCCAGCGGGAACTCAGAGCACAGAAATAGGACTGGGATTCTCCTAATTTGTCCATATTCTCTTTCCAATTTAAATTCCTCATAAGAACAGCCCATACTTTGCCCCCCTTACTTATATCTCATTTCTTCAGTACTTATTACTGCTGTTCTTCTCCCATTCTACTGAAAAGATGGTTTTCTAATTGACAACTCCAAGGGTTGTTTTTCCTGCCCTTACTTTACTGGAATGTGGCAACCTTTGAGAGTAATGCTCATCTTGTCCTTCTTAAAATTTGCCGGTATTCTTTGATGTGCTTCAGAATCTTCTGTGGTACTTTGTGTCTTTGTTGACACAGGTTCCTTTTAAAGCTCCACTGTTATTCTGATACACAGCTATATGTGAAAGCCCTTGGTTTCTCTACTCCTTTTTCTTCTGTGATCTCATACTCTCCATTTCCCTTACTATTCTTATTTTGTCTTTCTCATCGTTCCTCTGGCTTTTAAATGATTCTTTTTCCCTAGGATTCTGAGCTTGGTCTACTATTATTGTATTCACATTTTTTCTGATTTATAACGTCTATACTCATTGTTTTAACTTGTAATCACAAGATTGTGATCAGGGCAGAGACTTAATATATTTTATTCTCTTTTGCCTGTCTTCCTTGTGTCTGGCCATGTAGTGAGTGCTCCATAAATATTTGCTAAATGAATAAATAAATGAATTATCTCATGTTCATATTGTTGCATTAAGAAATACTTCCAGATCGCAAGATAACCAAAATATTTTCCTGCAGTTCCTGTTATCAGCTTTATGGTTTTACCTTTCATATTTAGGCCTTTAATCCACATCTATATCTATATATCTATATCTGACTCTTTTTCTTATATATACTAGGCCAATTTTCCAAACACCCACCTACTAAACAAAACTTTGTTTTTATTTGTAGTGCCACCTTTATCTATGTGTTAGTCAAGTTGGCTAATCCATCTTTACTAAGATTTAATACATCATTCCCTCCTGTCCAGTGATTTTCAAACTTTATCAACTGTGATTCTCAGAAAGGAAGACAGTCTACGTTGTAAAACACTTTACATGTACACATGTATATAAAATATATACAAGAAAAATTTTACAAACAGTATCCTGTGGTGAATTTACAGTGTATGATATGTTCTGATGTTTTCCATTGCATTTTATTTCATGTTTTAAACATGTTCATTGTGATAACATTAATGGATTATAAGTTATAGTTTAAAAAACAGCTCCAGGAAACCTTCCCACGGACGTCTTTCATATGCTCTCGTTATGCTCTGTATGATCTGAATTAGAGTATCTTGGAATCATATTTCTATTGCTATAATTATATGTGTGTCTCCTTCTAGGTTGTGTGTCTCCTTGAGCACAGAGATAATATGTAATTTCTTTGCTCTGCTATCACTGAGCATCTGATTTATTTATTTATAAATAAATTTGTTTATTTTAAATGAATTAGAATTATTTACAAAATAAATTATTTATCATTATATTATAACAGATAATATAATAAATAATATAATAATATATTATAATATAATATACAATATATTATTATTAAATAAATTTAAATTATTATAAGTTTATTTGTGCTATATCCTTGTAGAATTGATACGTCTAGATAACTCATAGTGAACATAACGTGTCTGAAAAGTTGTAGACTTTACATTTGTTTATCTTCTATTTTGAGGAAACTGTTAAGCACCTAGTAATATAAGGAAAGCTTTAGTAATATAATATGGTGTGGGGTTTTATTTTTGCATTGTCCATGTATACTTTTCTGCTTTGCAACACAATAAATATTGTTAATGATCAAGAATAGTATGTTAAGGTATAAGAAATTTGACTTTTTCTTGGGGAGAAAATAGTCTTATGCTAATTGCATCTGTTCTGTGTATAAGCAGTATAATTGTCAAAAACAAATCTCTAAGACCCGTCATATTTTTATGGTTTTGTTAATAGAATTTTCCCTTAGTTATCTTAAATTGTTGTTCTTTTTCAGTCATTATTCAATCTTTTGGACTTTAGAAGATTAGTCCTGAATTATAAGCCTCCATCACATGCTCAAGATTTACCCCGAAACCAAAAGGTAAAATACAAAAAGATTTTTAAGCAGAGCATGTATGATATGGTCTTCCTGTATTATCTGTGCTTGTTTTAGGAGCACTTGCCCCGTCAAGTGTGAAACAGTGTCAAACTTGAAGGTCAACCCATTAATCTCACTTTAGTAATTGCTTTTTTCCTTCCTTTTGAGTTGTCAAATTTCAGTAAACTTTATAGGTTACAATTTACACTTCAAGGTCTTTCCTCAATTGTCTGCTGAAAACTTATGTAGAAATCAAAAAGTTTTTCTATTGTTTCTGTAGATAAGCCCTTGAGAAGATTAGTTTTGCACTGGCTGTCTTTGCAGTACAAATGTATAACTTATATTTTGTAAGTTAATGTTGTTAGGCAATATAATGTGAGAGCTCAGACACAGGGCCAGATTGTCTAGGTTCTGGCTGTGAAGCTAGAGCAAGTTACGTGATCTGTCTTTGTTCAGTTTGCTTATCTGAAAAGTGTAAGTAACAACAGCAGTTATTTTATAGAGTTACTGTGAGAATCAGATGAGATAAAACACATAAAGGGCATAGAAGGGCCTGGTACATAGTAAGTACCAGATGTCAACTCTTGTCTGTTATTATATTGTTTATATTAGCTTTTAAAAAGATAAGACTTGATTTGCATGCAGAAATTCATACTTAGTGGAAAAAAATTGCTTATGGAGACAGTATGCTTGAGTATAGGGCTTTTCTGGTCTTGTCATTAAAGAATTTGTAGCCCTGTAGGGAACTAGTCTCAAAGATATAGAAGTTAAAATTTTAGGTTTCAGTAAAGTCTTGAACTTTGTGTGACCTATTGTTAGTAGTAATGATACATTATTAAACTATAGTTTTCTTTTAGTGTATAATTTTGAAAACTACTTTTACTGTAAACATAGGAAACATTTATAATACAAGCCAGTGGGAATATAATTTGATTTATAACTAGCTTTTTAAGCTATAATCGGGCTATAAAATGTCAGGCTGATAAACAAGCCGTTTTTAAAAGGGAACTCAGATCACCTGACAACCCCTCATACCTCCAGAGAAATTAAGAAAAACTCCTTCAATCATTACAGTTTGTACATGAAACTTTTTGGACCTATTGCTTCCTGTTATTGCAGTTTGTTATTATCAGTGGTTCTTTCTTCTGATGTCTCAGTTGAATTATATTTATAATTTATGTGACATTATTTAGAATTATTACTTCTGGTTAGGTATTCATATGCATATTGACCTTTTTTTTATGTTCCGGAATTTTAGGGCTTTACAGAGTTTTAATTTCTCAGTTGTAGCAGATTTTTGGCAAACTGAATCCTCAGTATATATAAAGGATAATATCTCAGTTGCAAGTGGGATTTTTGTAGGACTGCAAGATTGGTTTAGTGTTTAGAGTTCAGTGTAATTCACCGTTTTAACAGACTGAAGAAAAAAAAACCATATGATTTTCTCAGTAGATGAAGAAAAAAGGATTTGACAAAAGCTAGCATCTATTCATGACAAAATCTCTCAGAAGCTAGGAATAGCAAGAAACTTTCTTATCCTGACAAAAGCTCATTTATGAAAAATCTACAACTTATATAATATTTAATGTTGGAAAGGCTGAATGCTTTTCTCCAAAGGTCAGGAGCCAGCAAGGATGTCGGCCCTCACTACTTCTATTAAGCATTAGACTGGAGTTCTCAACCAGTTTTATTAGCAAGAAAAAGAAATAACATGCATGTTGGAAAGGAAGACAGAAAGCTGTCTTCTTATGTATATGACTTGACTGTCTATCTACAACATCCTAAGTACTCTCCACGTACAAAAAGATGCTAGAACCAAGAAATGAATTCAGCAATGTTATATGATACAGGCGAACACACAAAGATCAGTTGTATTTCTAAATACCAGCCGCACACAATTGGAAATTTAAATTAAAAAAATACTTATATACAATAGCATAAAATATGGAATATTAGGGCTAAAGTGGACAAAAGATATATATGAAAACAGCAAGATATTGTTGAGAGAGGTTAAAGAAATAAAGTGATATATTATGTTCATGGATCAGGGGATTCAATATTGTTAAGACATGAATTGTCCTCAGTTCAATCTATAGATTCAATGCAATCCCAGTCATAATCACAGCAGGCTTTTTTATCGGAATTGACATACTGATTCTAAAATTTATATTGAAAATCAAAGGATATAGAATAGCCATAGCAATTTAAAAAAGAAAGACAATGTTGGAAGAATTAATTCTCAGGCTACAGTGATCAAGACACTCTGTTATTGGTGAAAAGATAGTCATATAGCTCAATAGAACAGAATAAAGAGTCCTGAAATAGACCTACATGTACAGGGTGAATTGATTTGAGTCAAAGTTGCCAAAACAATTCAATGGGCAAAGGGAAAATCTTTTAAACTAATGGTGTCATAGGCAGAAAAATAATTCTCAACTCTTACAGGACACTATATATGGGAAAAGAAATTCATAATAGGGTATAAACCCAAAAGGAAGAAAACCATAGGAATTCTTAAAGAAAACACAAGAGAAAATTTTAGTGTCCTGAGTTAAGAAAAGATTTCTTAAGTAGGACATTAAGAAGGCACAAATCATAAAAGAAAAAAGTGATAAAATGGACTTCATCAAAATTAAAAACTTTTAATCTTTGAAAAATTCATACAAAATAAAAAGACAAGCCACAGACTGGGAGAAAATATTCTCAAAACATGTATCAGATAGAGAGGGTCGGAGCAAAATGGCGGGGTGAGCTGACCCGGGATTCTCTCCCCTCCAAAATACAACAAAAGATTGGAAGAACTGAATTTCAGAGAATAAACATAATGCCAGCTCGTTAGAGACTTACACTACCAAGAAGGCGGAGATCATAACCTTGCTTACACCCTCGGAGGCGCTGGAACGGTAGGAGAGAACATCGCTCCCTCCCCTAGAGTCTGCGATGCTGCGGCGCGGGTCGGGCAGGTGCAGGGGAGGGGCCGCGTGACCAGGGATCATCCAGGACTCCTGCCGCTGATTCAGTGGAGACCCGCTGATGGGGGGGAAAGCTTCCGTCCGTGGGGACCGTATAAATCAAGGGCCTTGGGAGACCAGAGAACAGAACTGATCTGAACCCAGACCAGCACGTAACAGCCACTCCCCCCCAGCAAAGCCAGTGGGCGCAGCCATCTTGCCCCAAGGCGGAGAGCTAACGCCACTCCCGACCCCCATTTAGTGGCAACAGGCTGTAACTGCAACTGAATTCTACCACCATGAGAAAAAACCGCTCCTCTACCATCCAGCAATTTATAAAAGCCCCAGACCAGAAGGAAAACAATAAAAACACAGAATTAAGTCCTGAGGACTTGGAATTAGGTAAACTAAATGATAATGAATTCAGAGCAGCTATAATAAAAAAACTCGAGGTAGAGAGAAAGATAGAGAAACAAGCCGAGTTCTGGAGTTACTTCACAAAAGAGATTGAAATCATAAAGAAGAATCAAACAGAATTACTTGAGATGAAAAACACAATGGACCAGATAAAACAGAATACGGATTTCCTGAATGCCCGTGTAGGCAACCTAGAGGAGCAAATCAGCATAATCGAGGACAGACAGGCTGAATGGCGCCAGACAGAGGAAGAAAGAGAACTAAGAATTAAAAAAAATGAGGAAAATCTCCGAGAGATAATGGATTCAATGAGGAGTAAGAACATAAGGATCATAGGAATTCCCGAGAATATGGAAAAGGAAAATGGAGCAGAAAGTGTGCTTAACGAAATTATTGAAGAGAACTTCCCAAATCTAGGGATCAACGGGGAAATGTGTGTAGAGGAGGGTTTTAGATCTCCTAGATTTGTCAGTGTAAAAAGACCCTCCGCAAGGCACATAATAGTAAAGTTGGCACATAGGAATGATAAGGAAAGAATACTCAGGGAAGTAAGGAAAAAAAAGAGAATAACCTATAAAGGAGCCCCTATCAGACTGTCAGCCGATTTCTCTACAGAAACCCTACAAGCTAGGAGAGAATGGAGTGATATATTCAAAGCTTTAAAGGATAAAAACCTTCAGCCAAGAATACTCTATCCAGCAAGAATTTCCTTCAGATATGAGGGAGAAAGTAATCTTTTCCAGACAAACAAAAGTTAAGGGAATTTGTAACTAAAAGCCCTCCATTACAAGAAATCCTCAAGAAGGCTCTCATACTTGAAAAAAGAAAAAAGGGAGAAAGGGGACACAAGCCACAGACTAGGGAGACAGATGGATAGAACCAGAACAGGATAGCAAATATTCAACTATAGCATTAGGGTAAAAATAAGGAAACTACCAAAACAAGGACGATCTTAGCACTCTACCAATTAATAAGACGAGTTGGAATAAAAAATGAAAATAATTATTTAGGAGGGGAAGAGCAAAGGGTCTAAATCACTATTGGTCGAGTAAGTAAGAGACCACCAGAGAATAGACTATATTATACACGAGATTCTAAATACAAACTTCAAGGTAGACACTAAAATAAAGTACAGAACAGAGTCACAAATCATAGATAAGGAAAAATCTAAGAAACCCAGCATAAGAAATTGCAGTATTAAATGGATAGTCTAAAGCACACAGGAAAAGAAACACAGGAAAACAAGATAATGAGCGAAAGATTGACAGCATTAAGTCCACATGCATCAATAATCACTCTCAATGTGAACGGGTTGAACTGTCCAATAAAAAGACACAGAGTGGCAAAATGGCTTAAAGAACAAGATCCAACAATTTCTTGCCTCCAGGAAACACACCTCAGCCCCAAGGACAAACACAGACTCAGGGTGAAGGGGTGGAGGACAATACTTCAAGCAAATAGCAAGGAAAAAAAGGCAGATGTTGCAATTCTCATATCAGACCAAGTGGGTTTCAAAATAACACAGGTAAAGAGAGACACAGAGGGACAACATATAATGATCAAAGGGACACTTCATCAAGAAGAAATAACGCTTATAAATATCTATGCACCCAACACAGGAGCACCAAGATTCATAAAGCAACTATTAACAGACCTAAAGGAAGATGTTAAAAACAACACAATCATAGTAGGGGACCTCACCACCCCTCTCACATCAATGGACAGATCATCCAGACAGAAAATCAACAAGGAAATAGTGGAGCTGAATGAAAAACTAAAACAATTGGACTTAATAGACATATATAGATCACTCCACCCTGAAGGAGCTGAATACACATTCTTGTCAAGTGCACATGGAACATTCTCTAGGATAGACCATATGTTGGGAAACAAGACAAACCTCTACAAATTTAAAAAAATTGAAATAATAACAAGCATCTTCTCAGATCATAGTGCTATAAGGCTAGAAATTAATTACAAGAAAAAAGCTGAGAAAGGCACAAAGATGTGGAGACTAAACACACTACTGAACAAGCAATGGATCATTGAAGAAATTAAAGAAGAAATAATAAAATACCTGGAAACAAATGAAAATGATAGCATGCCATACCAACTCATATGGGATACAGCAAAAGCTGTATTAAGAGGAAAATTCGTCGCAATACAGGCACATCTTGACAAACAAGAGAAATCCCAAATAAGCAACCTTAAAGCACACCTAACTGAACTAGAGAAAAAAGAACAAATGAAGCCCAAAGTCAGCAGAAGGAGAGAAATAATAAAAATCAGAGCAGAAATAAATACTATTGAAAAAGGCAGTAGAAAGGATCAATGAGACAAAGAGCTGGTTTTTTTGAGAAGATAAATAAAATTGACAAACCACTAGCCAGACTTCCAGAGAAAAAAAGGGAGAAAGCTCAAATAAACAAAATCAGAAATGAGCGAGGAGAAATAACAACAGACTCTGCAGAAATACAACAGATTATAAGAGAATACTACAAAAAACTATATGCCAACAGAATGGATAACCTAGAGGAAATGGATAAATTCTTGGACTCCTACAGTCTCCGAAAGCTCACTCAAGAAGAGGCAGACAATTTGAACAGACCAATCACAAGGAAAGAGATTGAAACAGCAATCAAAAGCATCCCAAAGAATAAAACCCCAGGACCAGATGGCTTTCCTGGGGAATTCTACCAAACTTTCAGAGAGGATTTAATACCCATCCTTTTCAAGCTACTCCAAAAAATTAGGGAAGATGGAACACTTCCTAACACATTCTGTGAGGCCAACATCATGCTGATACCAAAACCTGACAAGGACACCACGGAAAAAGAGAACTACAGGCCAATATCACTGATGAACATAGATGCAAAAATTCTAAACAAAATTTTGGCAACCAGAATTCAGCAATTCATCAAAAGAATCATACATCAGGATCAGGTGGGATTCATACCAGGGACACAGGGATGGTTCAACATCCACAAATCAATCAACGTGATACACCACATCAACAAACTGAGGAATAAAAACCACATGATCATCTCAATAGATGCAGAGAAGGCATTTGACAAGATCCAACAGCCATTTATGATAAAAACTCTGAACAAAATGGGCATAGAAGGAAACTACCTCAACATAATAAAGGCCATATACGACAAACCCATAGCCAACATCATACTCAATGGGCAAAAACTGAACGCCATCCCCCTGAAAACAGGAACGAGACAAGGATGCCCTCTATCACCACTCTTATTTAACATAGTACTGGAGGTCCTGGCCAGAGCAATCAGGCAAGAAAAAGGAATAAAAGGAATCCAAATAGGGAGGGAAGAAGTGAAACTCTTGCTGTTTGCAGACGACATGATCTTATATATAGAAAACCCCAAAGAATCCATTGGAAAACTGTTAGAAGTAATCAACAACTACAGCAAAGTTGCAGGGTATAAAATCAATTTGCATAAATGAGTAACATTTGTACACTCCAGTAATGAACCAACAGAAAAAGAACTCAAGAATACAATACCATTCACAATCGCAACAAAAAGAATAAAATACCTTGGGGTAAATTTAACTAAGGAAGTGAAGGACCTATATAATGAAAATTACAAGGCCTTTCTGAGAGAATTGGATGACGACATAAGGAGATGGAAAGACATTCCATGTATGTGGATTGGAAGAATAAACATAGTTAAAATGTCCATTCCACCTAAAGCAATCTACAGATTCAACGCCATCCCAATCAGAATCCCAATGACATTCTTTACAGAATTAGAACAAAGAATCCTAAAATTCATGTGGGGCAACAAAAGACCCCAAATTTCTAAAGCAGTCCTGAGAAAAAAGAACAAAACGGGGGAGGCGTCACAATCCCTGACTTCAAAACATACTACAAAGCTACAGTAATCAAAACAGCATGGTACTGGTACAAAAACAGGTGCATAGATCAATGGAACAGAATTGAAAGCCCGGAAATAAAACCACACATCTATGGACAGCTTATCTTTTTTTTTTTTTTTAAAGATTTTATTTTTTCCTTTTTCTCCCCAAAGCCCCCCGGTGCATAGTTGTGTATTCTTCATTGTGGGTTCCTCTAGTTGTGGCATGTGCGACGCTGCCTCAGCGTGGTCTGACGAGCAGTGCCATGTCCGCGCCCAGGATTCGAACCGACGAAACACTGGGCCGCCTGCAGCGGAGCGCGCGAACTTAACCACTCGGCCACGGGGCCAGCCCCTGGACAGCTTATCTTTAACAAAGGAGCTGAGGGCATACAATGGAGAAAAGAAAGTCTTTTCAACAAATGGTACTGGGAAAACTGGAAAGCCACATGTAAAAGAATGAAAATTGACCATTCTTTTTCACCATTCACCAAAATAAACTCAAAATGGATCAAAGACCTAAAGGTGAGACCTGAAACCATAAGGCTTCTGGAAGAAAACGTAGGCAGTACACTCTTTGACATCAGTATTAAAAGGATCTTTTCGGACACCATGCCTTCTCAGAGAAGGGAAACAATAGAAAGAATAAACAAATGGGACTTCATCAGATTAAAGAGCTTCTTCAAGGCAAATGAAAACAGGATTGAAACAAAAAAACAACCCACTAACTGGGAAAAAATATTTGCAAGTCATATATCTGACAGAAGCTTAATATCCTTAATATATAAAGAACTATCGCAACTCAACCACAAAACATCAAACAACCCAATCAAAAAATGGGCTGGAGACATAAACAGACATTTCTCCAAAGAAGATATACTGATGGCCAATAGGCACATGAAAAGATGCTCATCATCGCTGATCATCAGGGAAATGCAAATCAAAACTACACTAAGATATCACCTTACACCCGTTAGAATGACAAAAATATCTAAAACTAATAGCAACAGATGTTGGACAGGTTGCGGAGAAAAAGGAACCCTCATACACTGCTGGTGGGAATGCAAACTGGTGCAGCCACTATTCAAATCAGTATGGAGATTCCTGAAAAAATTAAAAATAGAACTACCATACGATCCAGCCATCCCACTACTGGGTATTTATCCAAAGAGCCTGAAGTCAGCAATCCCAAAAGTCCTATGCACCCCAGTGTTTATTGCAGCATTATTTACAATAGCCAAGACGTGGAAGCAACCTAAGTGCCCAGCAACAGACGAATGGATAAAGAAGATGTGGTACATATATACAATGGAATACTACTCAGCTGTAAAACAGAACAAAATCATTCCATTTGCAATAACATGGATGTACCTTGAGGGAATTATGTTAAGTGAAATAAGCCAGCGAGAGAAGGATAATCTGTGTATGACTCCACTCATATGAGGAATTTAAAATTATGGACTATGAACAGTTTAGTGGATATCAGGGGAAAGGTGGGGTGGGGGGTGGGCACAAAGGGTGAAGTGGTGCTCCTACAACATGACTGACAAACATTAATGTACAATTGAAATTTCACAAGATTGTAACCTATCATTAACTCAATTAAAAAAAAAGGAAAAAAAAGATGCTTTGTATGGTTTTAATCTTTTTAAGTATACTGAGGCTTGTTCTGTGGCCTAACATTTGGTCTATCCTGGATAATGTTCCTTGTGCACTAGTTAAGAATGTGCATTCTGCTTTGGTTGGGTGGAATGTTTTATATATGTCTATCAGGCCTAGTTATTTTAAGTGTTGTTTAAGGTCTCTATTACACTATTGATCTTCTGTCTAGATGTTTTATACGTTATTGAGAGCGTTATATTGAATTCTCTAGATATTATTGTAGAACTCTCTATGTCTGTCTTCAATTCTCTCAATTTTTCCTTCATATACTTTGAGACTGTTAAAAACAAGACAGCAGGTCCAAAATGGAGTCAGTTATGCTAATTCCAACATTACCAAACCAAAACTTGACTTAATTATAGTTTTGGCTCTTCCAAAAGTGGAATCTGAAGTCGGTCAATCAGGAATTGTCTGATCCTCACTAGTCAGGTAATCTGCATGATAGATTCCTGCCATCCCCTAAAGGAAAGTAACCTTGCAGCAACCAATCTGTTTTTATGCCTAGTATAACTTCCTTGTTCCTGCTCCCTTCTTCCAATAAAAGTCTTTCATTTTGTATAGTTCTTCAGAGCTCATTTCTATCTGCTAGACTGGATGTTGCCTGATACAGGAATCATGGAATAAAGTCAATAAGATCTTTAAAATTTAACAGGGCTCATATATATATATACATATATATTTATAATTGTTATAGCTTCTTGACAAACTGAACCTTTTATCAATATATAATGTCCTTCTTTTTCTCTTGTAGCCATTTTTGACTTGAAGTCTATTTTGTCTCATATTAGTACTTCCAAACCTGCTCTCTTTTGCTTATCCTCTGCAAGGTATATCTTTCTCCATCATTTCACTTTCAATCTATTTGTTTCTGTGGGTCTAAAGTGAGTCTCTTGCAGACAGCATGAAGTTGTCCTCCAGGCTTTGCAGATTGGCTAAGGGCTGGGACACTCTTTCAACAATCAGCCAGGCTTATACTGAGCCTAGGGATCTGCCAAAGATGAAAGCCTAGGGTCTTCTCAAGTTCTTTCTGAGCATATATCTTTCCCTGAACATGAACATATCTTCCTAATTCCCCCATATTCAGACGTGCTTTTGAATGTCCTAATTTCCCGAATAAACTCTGCTCTGTATTTTCTTCTGGAATTTAGGCATCAGTAGATTCTTATTCATCTTGCAGTGTTTTCACGCAATACCCATTGTTATTCCCACCTGAGATTTGTGTTAGATGGAAGAAAAGATACTTTGTATCAGTCTTTCACGTAGCCTCCTAGCCTCCAGACAGATAAGAATAGACATACACAATAATTTGCAAATATGATTGTTTCTGCTCCGTCCAGAACGAGAGTTCTGAATCCCACACTGGGAATGCAGGCTACCATTTCAATACTGCAACCACACCAGGGAGAGGGTGGCCAAGGGCAAGTAAAAATGCCGCAAAAATTTGCTACCTCTTTTAAGTTACTTTTTATTTTTTGTTTTGTTTTATCATCACCTTGGTTGCTGTACATCTTTGGTGGTTTTCCAGTTTTCTGATAGTTTGTTCTGGCAGTATTTGCTTTTTTCTTTTTTTGTGATTCTGGAGGAGCAGGAAAGCTGGGAGTGCCTACTCAGCCATTTTAATACATCAAGGTATGCACAAGAAGAAATAGAAAACTTGATTTGAGATATTTGTTCATTTCATTTTCATGAATAAGAATGATAATTGGCTTCTCTCTCCTTTACTTTACAAGAGGAATGGAGAGTGGTATTTTGTTAAATGCTGGGGACTGACAGCTCTAAATGAATTCTATAAAAGTCTTTAGATTTCCCAGAATATAGGAAAAGAATGAAATCTGCATATCTCATTCTAAGTATAAAATTTTAAAGATAATATTTTAAAAATGTGATTAATTTCTCTTGCGAACAGATATGCAAAAATCTGAAATAAAATTTTTGCTATTGAATTCACTAAGCCTTTTATAATAGTATATTTAAAAATAAATGTATGAGACAGCATCAGAAAGCTTTCCATTTTATTTCACGTATGTGTTACATTGGTTTAGCATAATAAGAAAAGTCCTGGCAAATCTAAAGAGAAAGATAAATATGAGGTATATGATAAAAAATGACAAAATTATTTATAGTATTTGCTTATTATCTTTCTAATATCTATGGGATATCTTTTTTATTTTTTTAAAAAATTTCTTTTTTTCTTTTCTTTTTGCTTTTTCTCCCTAACTGCCCCCAGTACGTAGTTGTATATTTTAGTTGTGGGTCCTTCTAGTTGTGGCATGTGGGATGCCGCCTCAAAATGGCCTGATGAGCATTGCCACATCCATGTCCAGGATCTGAACCAGTGAAACCCCAGGGCAAGGAAGCAGAGCACGCGAACTTAACCACTTGGCCACGGGGCCAGCCCCAGGATATCCTTTTTAAATATTGATATTGGTAATGTTTTCTTTTTCTTTTGATACAAAAGCTGTGCATTTACTAATTGTATTGATCTATCCAAAGACCCAAATATGATTTCATTGATTTTTTTCCTATTATTTTTTTCTTCAATTTCTTTATTGAGATCAGTCAACTCTCTTTAGGTATAATCTCTTTTTTCTATTTAGGTTGTATTTTTTTGAAGTTTTTATTCAAGGCATATTTTTAATATTTCTAAGGTACTATTTAAGGATATTTAGTTCAATTAAAAATGTTATGTTATAGTTTCCTTCTGCTTATTTTGTGTATACTATTTTGGGGATTTTTAAAAATCATTTTGACTCTTATTTTGTGTCCCTCACCCCCCTTATAGAAACAGTGTGTGGATATAGACATTTTTATTAACTTTGTGCACTAAGTTGAGGGGTCTTTTCGGTTTACAAGATTTCTGGTTTAAGAGGCTTTATTGCTTTCTTCTGACAGTATAGTGAAGTGAAGTGTGTGTGTAGTTTAAAAACAACACTTACATACTTCCTTTTCTCTTAACCATTACAACTCTAAAGGATGCTGTCCTTGTTTTCCTTCCCTACTTTCCTTTAGAAATATTTTTCATTGAGTTTTTCACCTCAAATCCTATATAATTGCTATACTTTTTCCTGTATCCAATGCTGTCCTCTATCAGACTTTGGAGGTGTTTTTAATTATTGGTTATGTAAGAGGAATTTTCTTATTGATTTTATCTGTTTTATATTACTAACAGTATCTCCACTTCCCTTTTCTCTTTTCTAAACCATTTCTTCAGACTTCTTCACTGGTCACTCATAGAATTATGGTAATTGGAGGGCCAGAGATAGTTTTTTTTTACTTTTGATAAATATTTCTCTACTTATAGGCATCTTCAACTTCATAAGATTATCTTCCTTACAGTGATGCAGAAAGTGTGGGAAGTTCATTTGCTTTATCTGGTCTGAATGGGTTTTGGGCGGATGAGTGGGAAGATGGAATTTTAGGTGTTATTATCTTAAGACCTTCTTTTCGACCTTCGGAATGGAGTGTTTATTTATTTTCATTTAATGAGTTTAATAATATCAATATGCATTTCCATAAAATTTCTTCTGAAACTTGCCTAGTATATATCTCATATAGTAATTTTGCAGTCGTGGTCTATATTTTTCCTTTGTTATTTTCTAATGGCATGCTTTTACATTTTCAAATGGAATGCCTTATTGTTTGATAAACATTGTTATTAGTTTATATTTGGATTTATTAGTATTCAGGGAATGCTGTTTACATTTTTATCTATTTACGTTGTATCTATTAGTATTCAGGGAATGTTATTTACATTTTATTTTTTGTTGGATTTATTGTGGTTACTCTTGGTTTAAAATATAGTCAGTTTTCATGAATGTTCATGTGCAGTTGAAAAAAATTGTATGTCTTATTACTGGAGTTCCATGATATATATGCGATTGTGTTATTTGGGATTATAACCTTAGTTACTAAATGTCATTTCTTTTTCTTTTCTTTATTTCTCTCTTTTTTTGTGCGTGTGAAGAAGATTGGTCCTAAGCTAATATCTGTTGGCAGTCTTCCTCTATTTATTTTCTCCTCAAAGCCCCAGTACACAGTGGTATATTAGAGTTGTAGGTCCTTCTAGTTCTTCTGTGTGGGATGCCACCACTGGCATGGCTTGGATGAGTGGTGTGTAGGTCTACACCCACATTTCAAACAGGTGAGCAGTGGGCCAAGGAATTGGAGCATGCAAACTGAACCAGTAGGCCACTGTTTGTTATTTTCCTTTTGTCTTGAATTGAGAGTCTCTGTTACTTCTCCTCTCATCTCTTATAGTTTTTGGTTTATGGAAATCATTGCTTTGTCATTAGATATATGAATATTAATAACTGCTATATCTTCATTGTGGATTCTAGCTTTTGCAATATAGTGTTTGTTTCTTTTACTACATTTAAAACTTTGTGGTCTGCATTTTCCTTTGTCACATGTCATGATTTTGACATCATTTTATTTCCTTTTTTCTAATACCTTTATCAAATTGTAATTATTTTTTTAGTTTTAACATGCATACAAAAAAGTGCATGAAAGCCAGCATGTGTTTTTACAAAATCAGCACAGCTCTGTAACTAGCATAGAGACCAAGAAGAAGGACTTTAACAAAACTCAAGGCACGCTTGATCATTTTCATTTACCAACCTTCTCTAATTCAAATAAAATTACTATATAAATTATAACATCAATATTTTATGTTTTTAACTATAAAACTATACAGAATATTTTTGTATCTAGTTTCTTATGCTCAGCATTATATTTATAACATCTATTCATCTTGTTTGCAAATTTCTTTGAATATATCCCAAATTATAAAGGTAAAAATGTTGATGGCTTTTTAAGTTTTTTTGTTTTTGTTTTTTACTTTGCAGGTATTACAGATAGTGGCAGTACGAAGAATCTTGCTATATTGTTTGATGAACATAAATATTTCCATGGGGTATAGACCTGGGTAAATTTCTGAGTAGTATCTTATGCATGTGTTTATCTACTTTAAACATTATGAAACGAGACACAGAGCTAAGTCTCTCTAGAGAAACTCATGCAGCTATAATAATATAAGACATACTATATTTTAAGTAAAATAAAATTGCTAAATATAAAGAGGATTATTTCTAAATGTTATAGAGCTCTACCAACTAAGAAGAAATTACAATTCAAATATCCATACACTTGATAATAGATCTTCAAAACAGGTAAAGAAAAGATCCAGAGCTATAAGAAGAAATAGATAAGTCCTTCATTGCCATGGCAGAATTTAACGTACTTCTCCCATTGATGAATAAACAAGCAATACAATATCTAAGAATATAGAAGTTGTGAATTACATAATTGAAATATTTGACTAGTTAACTTTCAAAGAATATGACTACCAACAAAAACAGCATACGTATGTTTTTCAGTGCACATAGAAAATTTACTACAATTGACTATTTGCTGGATCATAAAGCAAACCACAACAAAGATTGAAGGACTGAAATCATTCAGAATATTTTCTGTGACAATGAAATTAATTTAGGGATCACTAACTTATTCTTCAATTTTAACTTTACTGAATCTCCTTGTTTATGAATTTCTCATGTATATAGCACAGTGTTGAATTTAAGCATGTCCTTAAATTTATTAATCAGTATGTTCTGTTTCAGTTCTGTAATATTTTGTCATGTATAAGATATTTTACATCATACACATGCATGTATATTTATACGGATATGTAATACTCATAGGTGTGTATATATCTAGAGAAATGACTTTTCACCATTTTGGGTTTTTTGCTCATCTTTTAAGGAAGGTTTGTATTTTTGTCTTTATACTAATATCTGTATATATTGTTGATCCCTTTTATTTGTGTATTTACTTATTATAAATGAATTGAAATGAACTGTTAATGCTCTTTATTACTCAAACTGTGTGATGTGTAAGCAACCAAGAGACAACACATTACTCCTAGTTTAAAATTAATAAACAGAAAAACAGGATAAAAATAAAAGGTGAGTTGATGCTTGAATTGTTACGTAATTTATCATCTTTGCACATATAGTCCCTTATCCCTGAAAGAAAGAGGATGGAATAAACGATCTTCAAGGTATATTCATACTGTGAACATCTTGTTTTCTATTCCTTTTTTCTGTTACTCTTTAGAGAAATTAATACACTGTGATTTTAGTGTCTTGATTTAAATTATGGTATCACTTTGCCATCTAGTCGTTATTGTATTTGTACCACTTGTAAAGGAAAGAAATTCATACTTTGCTACTATTTGCAGAGGGATTTTTGTAGTACTGGACCTTATGAAAGAATTCTGCCAATTCCTATATAATTTGGTTGATAATGAGATTACAAATAGATGAAAGCTGAACTGGCAATGTTGGAAGTAAGTGAAACCAATATTTCTTTCTCTTTATGTCAAATTAGAATAACCTTAAGAAAAAAAATTACCTCTTTTCTAATAACAAATAAGACTAAACTGAGATTTAAGAGATTCAATATCAAGTGTACCTTAACTCTTTAATCTTTTCTGAAATATGTGCCAGATTGTAGACTCAACTTAGATCAGAGAAAGATGAAGAAAATTGCCTGTAATCACATTAATTGAGAGTTATACTACACACAGAGCGCTAGTCATGGGCATACAGTTTATACTTTCCATTATCAAAGCTATCTATATCTCTATCTACCTATCTACATCTATACTAATATCTATATATCTCTATCTCTAGCTATATATGTATATATCATACTGGATTTGGGAGGCTATTTTGAATTGAATTTCTTCTTATTGTATGCTATACTTACATACTTATATATGCTTGCATGAATGGTATCCTCATTTGAAGGAAAGAATTAATAAGTCTTACATTGAACCAAATCCCTTTTGGTTAGGAAGGTTAGAGCATGCTACTTAATTAGTGTAAGAGTCACTTTTTTTGAAAGGGTGGTTAAACCAATCCATGAGATACGTATTCTAATTTCTGAGATCTGAGAAACATAAAAATAATTTAAAAACAATAGAGTATTTGGGAACGCCCAAAATGAAGTGATCTTAGCTAGAGCTCCTATGAATATGAGGATTAGTCACAGAATATGGGAAATGCAGAGAAACATCGTAGAGTTTTGTTGTTTTATTGAGGAAGACTAGCCCTGAGCTAACTGCTGCCAATCCTCCTCTTTTTGCTAAGGAAGACTGGCCCTGAGCTAACATCCTTGCCCATCTTCCTCTGTTTTATGTGTGGGATCCCTACCACAGCATGGCTTGCCAAGCAGTGCCATATCCACACCTGGGATCCGAACCGGCGAACCCCTGGCCACCAAAGCAGAACATGCGCACTTAACCGCTGCGCTACGAGGTCAGCCTAAGGAGTTTTATTGTTTGTCTACATTCTTCCTCAAGAACCTCCCCGTTCCTTTTACTTACATTAAAGTTTTTATCTTTATAACCTCTTCTTATATCCTATTAATAAAATTGAGCAACAAAGGGATGCTAAGAATCATTCATACTATTCTATTTTTGGACACTCTGGAGAGAAAGTTCTTTTTCTTAATTCTGAAATTGGTTTTCCTGTGGTTTTTAATTTAATGGAATTAATTCTCTTTCTTGAATGCACAGTAAACAAGACCAGCCAGTCTTTCACATTTTAGCCTTGAAATATTTGAAGACATTGGTCAGAGTCTCCTTTTACTTTTCTTCTGTGTTCCAGAAATCTCTAGGACATTAATTGGTTTATTAGATGCTTTATTGCAATATATATTTCTCACTGCTATTTACTTGACACTGCAGGGTACCTACACAGTTATTAATAGTTATTGGGAACCACTGGCTCACACAATGAGATGCTATCCAGGACACAATGCTTCCTTCCAAATTAAAATGAAAATGGGAGTTGCCTCTTTCTGTCTACATAATCTATTTATGGAGTCAATATATCATAATATTAGAATGGGATCAATTTCATTCACAATATCTGTACCTTTTGACAACCACAACTTCTTCATCATTCCTTACTTGTTCTGTTGGCATGGGATCCTATTAAAGAGTTCAACCACACTGACCCCAACTGCATTCTCTTCACAATTTGGCTCTTCTGATCCTCCAACCTTATCTTTTACTGCTACCTGCATAAACTCTACTTCTAGTTGATAGGAACATGAGCATCCCTATTACTACATTGGCTCAGACTATCTTCTGCTTAAAAATTATTTTGTTTTGCTTTCTTGTCCCTGCAATCCTATCTTAACATTATAGTTCAGCTGGAAGTTCAAAATCGTATTGTGATTTTGCCAATAAGAAAAAAATCTTGGATGTTATTCAGTTATCAGAACTTATGAAGAGTATTCCTAATGTGCTTGACAACAGTTTAAAGTAAAAAAAAAGAATGATAAAACAATGAAAACTTTGTGCATAGTGATCATGTAAAAAGTGTAGTATCTTTTTTTTTTTAAAGATTTTATTTTTTCCTTTTTCTCCCCAAAGCACCCCAGTACATAGTTGTATATTCTTTGTTGTGGGTCCTTCTAGTTGTGGCATGTGGGGCGCTGCCTCAATGTGGTTTAATGAGCAGTGCGATGTCCGTGCCCAGGATTCAAACCAACGAAACACTGGGCCGCCTGCAGCGGAGCGTGCGAACTTAACCACTTGGCCACGGGGCCAGCCCCAAAAGTGTAGTATCTTTTAAAACAGCTGTTGTGCTTGATAGGTGGGGCTTCCCCACTGAGTCTGTGCCTGTGCCACTCCCTGTGACCATGGTGGGATCCTGGACTCTCCCACTGGTCAAGAGAATAACCACACAGGGTCTCAGCATTGTCTCCACCTGCTCCCACAGTCTTGCCAGTTGTACTGCCCCTTTGGGGATGCTGTAATACTGTGGACATTTGTGGCAGCTGAGGGCACTTTCCTATGTGCTGCAGATATGCCACATCTGTTCCTAGGGCACACCAGCCTTTGTGCTTGGTGGGCAGGGCTTCTCCACTAACACTGAGCTGAGTCTCTCCCTGGAGCTGTGGTGGGACTGTGGATTTTCCCACTGGACAAAGGAGTGATCAAGCTAGGGCTCAGGGTTGTTACCACCTGCTCCCGTGGTCCCACTGGGACTCACTTCCCCTTATGGGAGTACAGTAGAGCTGCGGGAGTTTAAGGAAGCTGGGGGTTTGTTCACCCAGAATTGCACTTGGAAGTAAGAATAATCACTAGGCTATTTATTTCATTGAGTGCAGCAGTCACTAAAATAATCTTCTGGCCAATGTAGGGGTCAGAGCAAAACACAGAAACAAAGAGCTCGATCTTCAAGATCATAAACAAAATTACAATGAGTACCACAGGAATATAAAATATTATAAGAGAATACTATGAAAAATTATATGCCAACAAATTGGACAACGTAGAAGAAATGGATAAATTTTTAGATTCTTATCAGCACCCCAAAGTGAATCAAGAAGAAATAGAGAATCTGAATAGATCCATCACAACTAAAGAGATCGAAACAGTAATCAAATACCTCCCAAAATAAAACTCCAAGACCCAGATGTCTTCTCTGGATAATTCTATCAAACATTCAAAGGAGATTTCCTACTTATCTTTCTCAAACTATTACAGAAAATTGAAAAAGATGGAACACTTCCTAAGACATTCTATGAGGCCAACATTACCCTGATATCAAAGACAGACAAGGACAACACAAAGAAGGAAAATTACAGGCCAATATCACTGATGAACATAGATGCAAAAATCCTCAACAAAACACTGGCAAATGGAAGACAGCAATATATTAAAACAAATCATACACCGTGATCAAGTTTTATTTATACCAGGGACACAGGGATGGTTCTGATTTGCAGGAACATCTGCTAATGAATCAATGTGATACACCATATTAACAAAATGAAGAACAAAAACCACACGATCATCTCAATAGATGCAGAGAAAGCATTTGACAAGATCCGACATCCATTTCTGATAAAAATTCTCAACAAATTGTTTATAGAAGGAAAGTACATCAACATAATAAAGACCATGTACGAGAAACCCACAGCCAAATCATACTCAATGGGGGAAAACTGAAAGTCGTCCCTCTGAGCAAAGGAACAAGACAAGGGTGCCCACTCTTACCACTCTTATTCAACATAGTACTTGAGGTTTTGGCCAGAGGAATTAGGAAAGAAAAAGAAATAAAAGGAATCCAATTAGGCAATGAAGAATTGAAACTCTTGCTGTTTGCAGATGACATAATTTTATATATAGAAAACCCTAAAATATCTATCAGAAAGCTATTCGATGTAATCAACAATTACAGCAAAGTTTCAGGGTACAAAATCAACTTACAAAAATCAGCTGTATTTCTATATTCTAATAATGAGCTAACAGAAAAAGTCAAGAACACAATCCCATTTACAATCACAACAAAAATAATAAAATATCCTGGAACAAATTTAACCAAGGACGTGAGAGACCTATACAATGAAAACTACAAGACTTTGCTGAAAGAAATTAATGATGACACAAAGAAATGGAAAGACATTCCATGCATATGGATCAGAAGAATAAAGATAGCTAAAATGTCCATGCTACCTGAAGCAATCTAGATTCAATGCATTTATCTTCTTTCAATGCATTCATAGTTCTAAGAATCTATTCCAAAGATAGAGTAACAAAACTATGTATAAATCACATATTCCCAAGCATTATTTATAATATCCATAGACTGGATAAAATCCAATATGAGGGTTGTTGATTAAACTATGGGTCAGAATAAAGAAGTATACAGCTATGAAAATGGAAAAAGGAATCTTTCTATATATTGCAATGGAGTGCCCTACAGGAGATTTTCTTATGTGAATAAAGACAAGACAGAAAATTTTTGTAGTGTGATAAATTGTGTGAGAGAAGAGGGAAAGATAAAACAAAAACTAATAAAGATAGGAAGAGATGAAAGAAAACTTTTAGGAATGTAAGTTATAATTTAGCTTTGATTTGGGGGAATGTAATATTTTACATACTTTAAAAGACATATTTATCTCAAAAAGTAAACAAAAAATCTCTAAAATTTAAAACAACAACAAACGAATCTATAATGTTGGACACATGGTCACACAGTGTTTCTATAAAAGACTTTAAACACAGCGTTTTGAGAGTATATCCTCATTGTGTAATGTTTATTTACTATAAATTAAATAAGTAACTATTGAAATATCGTTGAAACTAAAGTTGCAAACATAAAAGAGTTACAGCTCTAAAGGAAGAGAAGATATGCAAAAAACTTTTCATCTTAATTTGAAATAGAAATTTAGTTTGAAACACTTTTTCTCTTAAAAATAGTGTCACTCATAGTGACAACCTGGTAGCAATGAACATCCCTATTCCCAAAATTTTCTCTAAAGGGAAATCTTTGATCTCTAAACAGAACCAGAACTTTTTGGAAAAACAAATGATTTGAAGGCTGAGGTAGAAAATGTTATGACCCTTAAGCAACTTAATTTTCCAGAAAGCAAGAATGTTTTTAACAGCTAGTTGAATCATTTCAAAGAGATATAGAAGGCAGTTTGAAATGGTTCCCACTGGCTTACAATTAACATAAAAATGAATGTTGATTGCAATTAATTTAAAGGCATGAAATATGTTTAAATGTAAACATTTAAATCCAGATGCCAACAACACAAAAAATAACGTCACTGGTTACTATTAAATGAACTTTGCTGGGGGATCAAATCATTACTTTGAAAACTGGTAAATAAAGAAGATAAATATTTATACTGGCTTTCCTTTATGAACTTTATATCAGGATTACCTAATAGTTTATGAAGGGAAATTCAGAAGAAATAAGAGCAGATAAAAGGATTAAGTTGATAAATCACAACTTTGGAGCTCCCAATAAAAAAATGGATCAAGGAAATGCTTTCAATAGATAGTAAAATCATTAAGTGAAAAGTTGATAAGAACTGTTAAAAGGAAGTAATCAAGCTGACGCTACCTGAATCCACAGATCAGACTAAGTGGCACTAAAATTTGGAGAACTAATTAACATGTACCTTACAATTTGGTGCAACCAGAAGTAGTCAGAACCACCTATGAAGAATTCTTGCCTAAAAGAAGCAGAGTGAAACTGAAGTAATAAATCTTGATGTGAGTATCAATTTACAAACATTGGTGCAGGAACAAGACAAATGACAAAGCAATAAGCTAAATACAGAACTTGCAGCATTCTACAAACGGTCCGTGTTTTCCAAAAAGTTACCCGAACACACATATGTGTACAAACTCATACACGCGTGCAAACACACGAGGAACGGTACATAATAGAACATAATGTTACATAATAGAGAAAGCTTAGTTATAGCAAGGATATTTTTTTGATTTTTGAATCAAACTAACTGTAAAAATATATCTTTGAAGCAATTGGGGAAATTTAAACATGAGTTTGGTATTAAATTATTTAAGAATACATTATTATTTTTATTAGGTGTAATTTTGACATGAGTGTTTATTTGAATGTTTATTTTATCAGTTTACATTTTTTATAAATTCCTTTTAATGACTTAGTTCTGTTAGCAAGTGGATTGATAGAGAAATATAATACCCTAAACATATAATTATATTTTAACTGACTCAAATTTGTAAGACTGGAAGTCTTGGACTCGCTGTCCCTAAAATGTCTCAACCCTTCAGGACAAAGAACACCACACGTAGTCCTGTTTTCTGGGCTTCACACAGCACTTTTGGCCAAAAATACATTTAGGACAGGAAAAATATCGGTGTAGAAAGCAGTTCTTGTAGTTCCTTGTTTTGAGACTTGCAGCATTGGCTGAAGTGCTTTTTGTTTTCATGAATGCCTTCAAAAGACTTAAAGTTTGAAAATTACATTGATAAACCTCTTTTACATTTACAATCTCAGTTTGTATTGCAGACCTGAATTTATTTCATGGTAGTTTATTAATGAAAATGTACTGCAAAAGTGCTCAACTAATGTCATCTCATATTTTGTTATCGTTCTAATAAATAACAACACTGTGGCATAAATACAGCTTTAAAGGACATCCATAAATGTCCCAGATAGATGTCCTTGTTTTTCTTTCTGCCATAAATAATGTCATTCTGAA
This sequence comes from Equus asinus, assembly GCF_041296235.1. NCBI lineage: Eukaryota > Metazoa > Chordata > Mammalia > Perissodactyla > Equidae > Equus > Equus asinus. The sequence continues at coordinate 21,332,286 of NC_091806.1, forward strand.
AAACCCATTGTATTTTTACAAAAGGGATTTAGAAGGCATGAAATATCACCACAAACTGCAAATTATTGAGATGCATTAAAAAAAAACAAACCTGATTGTCGATTTGAAAATCAGTAGTATTTGCTGCTGCCTTTGGCAAAAACTCAACACTCTTCCCCCAGGTATTTGCATAATTTACTCTCTCACTTCATAATGGTCGATACTCAAATAACACCTCACTATGGTCTTTGCTGAGCTCCCTGTTTAAAATGACACCTTCAATTTTATGTTTCTTCCATTTATAATTACAGGAAATTATGTATTTTTTTGTTTTTTTGTACCCCCAATTACATATAAATTTGTTGACAAAGGGGAGTTCTTTGTCTTTTTCCCCAATACCTAAGAGAGTACCCAGCTCAGGGTAAACCTGTAATAAATATTTATTGAATCAATGAATGAAGGAAAGAAAAATTAGCAATTATGTATCCCTATTACGTACTCAACCTTCTTTCCCTGGTTTCTGACTAGAGAGAAAATTCAGCAGAGTGCACATTTGTTTTGGCATGTTTTTCTTTTATTTTGACTGCCCAGTTTCAATAATCACATCTAAAGCATCCTTATTGTTCTTTGTGAAGTATCTCTTTTCTCAAACTTAAACCCTTCATGGTTCAGGTAGGTTTGGCTCTATTCCCAGTTCCTTGAAAGGTCATGTTTATCATTCCATAAAGATTCATGGTATACTTACTTTATGCTAGTCACTGTTCTAGACACTTAGACTATATCAGTGAATATATTCTCTGCTTTCCTGGACATTTTATTCTAGGAGGGGGAAACAAACAATATGAAAGAATGTAATAAATAATGATTAAACATATATTTGAACCATGTTACATACTTGAAACACTAAATTGGGTAATGTAGTAACCCCTGGAGTATAATAGTATGTTCATGGAAGTTTTCACTGAAAAGGTGCATTTGAACAAAAACTTAAGGGAAAGCATTCCACGGTAGACAAAAAAAGTGGTAGAAAGGACCATAAGGAAGGAGTGTGTGATATTTTTTGAGAAACAAAAAGTGAGGAACAAAAGCCAGGCGGCCAGATTAGCTGGAGAAAGTAGAGGGGAGAAAGAGTAATAAAATAGGACAGAGATTTTAAAGTAACAGGACAGACGGTTTTCCCAAATTAATATTTAACTTTGTAAATATCATTGCTTTAGCTCTCTATGGATCACGATGACCTAAAAGATGAATCTTCACACTTGTCCGATATGGTAAGAATGGATGGTATAGAGGAAGAGGGTTGTGCCCAGCATATAGTAGTCAATCAGTTAATACCAGATAATGATGACTTGAATAATTACATAGTTTTGATAATTGTAGGAAGGTGTGGAAGTGATTGGGGGCTGGAGGAAGAGACTAAATAAAACTTCATTTCATATAAATAAAATGCCCCTCATGTTGCTCCAGGTTTTCTAGTACACAAGAATTACATCAGAGAAAAGTCATTGATTTTAACTGTTTACTTAATGACCTCAAGACAATGGGGCAATAGGTGGTCTCTAGGGTTCCTGTCCCAAAGGTAGTGACTATAGCTATAAGAATGCATACATCACTCTCAACCTGCAGTGGTCCTTCCTTTGCCATCAGCAGATTTGTTTTAAGATTCTGCGGAAAGATTGATGTTAATTTCAATGTGTGGTATGTAGAAAACAACATGAGGGATGGAACTTGCCTTTTATATCTAGACAGTTCTTGAAAATATTTAGTCAAAAGTTACATATCTGAACATGCAAGGAAGAGGTTGACCATTTACTTTACAGAGCTTTGCGTTAGAGGGCCTGGCTCAGCTGAGCTCCTCACTAACAGCCCATGAACAACAGCTACTGGTGTGGATGGGGAGAGAAGAGCTCTGAGAATTTGAGGGACTGTGCATTGTCTTGATTCTGTAAAATTTTTGAAGGGGAGTCAAGTTAGAATACAAAAATGTTTAAATAAAATGAAACAAGTAGAGATTGAATAGACTGTCTAGTGAAAATTAAAAGGGACCAGCTTTAATTAAGATTATAAAGCAGGAAACAGTTGTCCTGTGAGAGCAAACATTACAACAAAATGGGGAAAGAATTATAAGAAAGAAGATTTTAACTGTTATATTTTCTATATAGCATTTGGGACACAAGAGGCATTATATTAAGTATATAATATTAGTTTAAAGTGAATTCCTTTTTTTTCAAAAAAGATTGGCACCAGCGCTAGCATCTGTTGCCCATCTTTTTTTTTTTCCCCTCCCCAAAGCCCCCAGTACATACTTGTATATTGTAGTTGTAGGTCCTTCTGGTTGTACTCTGTGGGATGCTGCCTCAGCATGACCTGATGAGTGGTGTCATGTCAGCACCCAAGATCAGAACAGGTGAAACCTTGGGCCACCAAAGCAGAGCACATGAACTTAACCACTTGGCTACATGGCTGGCTGGCCGAAAATGAATTCTTAAATGCCCTAGCTAAATTAAATATTGTATTAAGAAAAAAAGCTTGATAATTAGAATGTCTGGCTTTGCAATGGATTGTCTTTTGAGGTTGTCTTTAATATTCAAATTTATGGGTATAGAAACAGGACCATTGAGGGTCTCAGTTTTGCATATGATCTGACATTTTATTGATGAGCCATCTGAAATCTATTTCTTGGGTCCTGAGACCAGAGATAATCTTACCACAAATGATAAAGAGTTTTCCAGAATGGTAAGATCTTAGAAGTATTGGCAACAGTTTAGAGAAATATAATTCTCTTGTATCACTATTTCCTCATGAAATGTCTTCAGAGTGCAATACTACCTCAATTTATAATCTCCCCCCTTCATACATAATATAGGATAGAATGAATATCCTATATGTCTTGAAGGGAGAACAGAAAGAGAGTAAGACAGAGACTTAGGAAGGGGCAGTTTCTAAGTCAGAGTCTTTACTATAGTTCCTTATTCCTGAGAGAGAAAATTTCCCTAAATGTCATTCCTATTTCATCTTGATGTTGCTTTCTAGTATAACTCTGTGGCATGTATGCTGTCTTTGGACTATTTCCCATAGGTTTAGAGTCTCTAGTTTGTCAATTAAAAGTATGATGATTTAATAAAGGAAATATGTTAGCATCTAGACTAGAATATGGATCAGAGTCTGGTGTAATAAAATGGATACAGGGCTGGGAGTCTGGGGATCTGGGATCTAGTCATAGTATGTAGATTGGTCCTTATTTGCATTTCATTGGGAAAGCCAAGACTCTCCAGCTTTGTGTTTTGTCACCTCCACAATAAAGAAGTAGACTACATTATCTTTATCATCAGCTCCATTTTTATTATTGCATAAGTATTCAGGAAGGATTGACTCCCTGAACTGAAGGGCATACTCTGAAAATAATTAATTAAGGTTAATTTTGATAACAGATTTACTGAGTCAGATCCAAAAGCAAAGATTAAAGTGCTATATGGAATTAACAATAAAGGCACAGATGTAAAGTATTAGGGGTGTTCATTCTTAATGTCACAGTGTGAGTGTACAATGCAAAAATTAATATTTTCAGAAATTTCTCATTTTTGTTACTGACTATAGGACTGACTTAATCAGTCATTGCATTATGCTAGGCTTATCTTTTATGAACTTACAATGTTCAAGGAGAGCTGAAAAAGTCATGAAAATATTTGACAACATAACTATAAATCTCTCGATTTCGTATTATTTTTAAATATTAAAAAATTACAATTGAGAACTTAAAAAAGTAATTCAATAATTGTATTGTTTTTACCTAAAGAAAAATTTAAAATTTTAAATGGTTATCATGTTTGAAAAGTTTAGACATTGAGCATGTCGTAAATAAAAATTACACAGAGAAATCCTGAAAGATATTTTGCTTTGTTTTCCAGTCTTGGTAAGGTTAGTTAACCAAGCTTCTTATATCCTCACTCTCCTTAATCTTTTTGTTTTCAGGACTGATTCAGACTCTAACAAACAGAAACCATGTTGCTGTCAGAGAGAAATAAAACTTGGGCCACGTTCACTCTCTTGGGCTTCTCAGATTTCCCAGAACTGCAAATCCCTCTCTTCTTGATTTTTCTGGCCATCTACAGTGTCACTGTTGTAGGGAATATTGGGATGATTGTAATAATCAAAATTAACCCCAAACTACACACCCCTATGTGCTTTTTCCTCAGCCACCTTTCATTTGTGGATTTCTGCTATTCCTCCATCATTACTCCCAAGACCCTGGTGAACCTAGTTGTAGAAGACAGAACAATTTCATTTATAGGATGTGTAGTACAATTGTTTTTCTGTACTACCTTTGCAGTAACTGAATTCTTTTTATTAGCTGTGATAGCCTATGATTGCTTTGTGGCCATTTGTAACCCTCTGCTCTACACATTTGCCATGTCCCAGAAACTCTGTGCCGTGCTAGTGGTCAGATCATATGCATGGGGAGTAGCTTGTTCCTTGATATTCACATGTTCCGCAATCAAGTTATCATTTCAAGGTTTCAACACAATTAATCATTTCTTCTGTGAATTCTCCTCATTGTTGTCCGTCTCTTGCTCTGATACTTGTGTCAACCAGTTGCTGCTTTTCATTTTTGCCACCTTGAATGGGGTCAGCACACTACTCATCATTCTCATGTCTTATGTGTTTATCATTGTCAACATCCTCAAAATGCATTCAGCCGGTGGGCGCTGCAAAGCCTTCTCCACCTGTGCCTCACACCTGACCACCATTACTATCTTCTACTGCACCATCCTCTTCCTCTACTGTGTGCCCAACTCCAAAAACTCCAGGCGCACAAAGTGGCATCTGTGTTTTACACCGTGGTGATCCCCATGTTGAATTCTCTGACCTACAGTCTGAGAAATAAGGATGTCAAGGCTACAGTAAGCAAAATAGTGGACAGTAAACTATTTCCTTATTAAGAATATTATTTTAGGGTCGGCCTGGTGGCGCAGCGGGTGAGTGCGCATGTTCCACTTCTTGGTGGCATGGGGTTCGAAGGTTCAGATCCCGGCTGCGGATATGGCACTGCTTGGCAGGCCATGCTGTGTTGGCATCCCACATATAAAGCAGAGGAAGATCGGCACGGATGTTAGCTCTGGGCCAGTCTTCCTCAGCCAAAAGAGGAGGACTGGAAGTAGTTAGCTCAGGGCTAATCTTCCTCAAAAAAACAAGAAAGAAAGAGAAAAGGAATATTATTTTAGTAGAGTTTGTCCCTGACATGTAAATAAATACTGCACATAAAAGTTGATTTTAAAGAAACCTTTACAATTATGAAGAGTTAATCTTGTAAATGGAAAGATCATGGATTTTGGTTCAAACAGAGTAAACTTGGCTCTGTCTCTTACTGGAAAATAAGACAGCCATCTCTCTCATCTTGAATTTTTCATCTACAAAATTGAGATAACATAAAATAGCTCTTAACCTGACTGTGAAGATTAAAAGACTATATGAATATCATGTGTAAAACCTTGTATAATCTCAATAAACAATTTTGTCCTCTTTATTATGCATGTAGTACACTACGCTTTCAATAAATATGTGAATATCTCTCACAAAAGTACCAATAGCAGTTAAAATACAACTAGTTTTCATCCTTCAACGAATGTAAAATCCAGTGTGGACAGTAGGGCAGTGAAGAAAGTGACCTTTGTCTAAGGTAGAAAATAATAAATATCATAGAGAATTTGAGAGAAAGAAAAGTTTCAAATCCATTTAAAGACTTTAGAGAAATTCCTTCATAAAATAGATATTGTTTGAATTTGTCCTTGGATAACAGAACAGACAGAATTTTAGGAGACACATTTCAACAAGCTTTGTTGAGAAGACAGAAGCATGGTAAGATCAAGGAAACCAAAATGTAGTACTGAGTCAATGATGCAGCAATTTTTTTATTGAGCAAATACTTTATAGCATGCATGTATGTGTATTCGTGTGTGTGTGTATTTTTGTGTATACAGGTTACTTGGAATGAATGGAAAGTTGGTAATATGTGATCTGTATTCTGAATGGGTTTCAAAGGAGCTCCTGTATGGCAGGATGATAAGCTGTGATAGGCTCCACCAGAGCCTGAGAAATAGTAGAGTGGATCTCAAAAAATATTATAGGCAAAAAGTAAGCAGGATGAGTGTCTACCCAATCTGTATTTTATGCTATCATTTTGCCTATAACCCGTCAAAAACATGATCAGTTCTTTATGATTCTTTTTTCTGAACATCAGTGTAATCTCTGAATCCTCAACTGAACATCCACCTTAAAAAAAAGTGTGGGGTATGCCTAGAGGCATAGCAGTTAAGTTAGCGCTCTCCACTTCAGCAGCCTGGGTCCACCGGTTCGGATCCCTGGTACAGACCTATGCACTGCTTATCAAGCCATGCTGTAGCAGGTGTCCCACATATAACATAGAGGAAGATGGGCACGGATGTTAGCTCAGGGCCAATCTTCCTCAAAAAAAAAAAAAATCCTGTTTGGAGTTGCCTCAAGTGTTGAAAATTAATCAGCTATGTAACTTCATTCAAAATAAAGTGAAAACCAGGCAGTCATTAGCGTTAAGACCTATTTCACCTGGTAAATAAAAAATACTAGATTTCTCTAACATCAATAACTCACTTTTGCTTGAATGTCTTGTAAACCCTTTTGCTTCTCTTTACTCAATGTGTCTACATAAAATTCCAAGCTAGTCATCAGTATAATGGAAGAAATAAATTTCCAAGTGTGTTTTGGTAAGGCAGAACAACTAAGGTGGGGGATAATTTTATATGGATTCAAAACACTTATTTGGAATGTTCATATTATTTTAAACTTATGATCATTATCAAAATGTTGCATTCATGTATATTATATGATAAGAAATCAATGAAACAACCCCATTGTACGGAAAGATAAAATATGTAAGAAACAGTGTTTTGGATATTGGATGTCGGATGAAGGAATGCTTTTCTCTTCTATTGACTTCTGTTTCTCTAGGTATTCACAAATTTCTTGTTTCATACATATTTAGCAATTACACAATTTCTAATTTTCTTTGAAATTAAAAAATTATTTATATTAATCTTAAATTGAATTCATGATTATTAATGCCTCTTTATAGAGAATTTTATTTTACTTCTGTCCTGCTTGGAACAAGGATGACCACATTTTGTGGTAGAACTAACGCAACCCATTTTGCTTTTACTTTGAGGAAATCACGGCATATGATATTTAAATGACCTGGCCTATTGTTGATGGAATTAATGCAATCATTCAAGACTCCAGACACATCAGATGTACAATTTCCACTAAATACCAGCATACAGTCATATTGTTTTCTTTTTCAATTTGTGACATTTCAGATTCTTTATGGTAGATTCTGTAGCTTCTATGTAGAACATGAGTTACGTTAGTAGCCTTCACATTTTTTGGTCATGTACTTCTCAAGAATTTAATTTTACATATAAAATATTTCATCATGAATTTAGCAGCAAAATGTGTAATTTGCAGTGCATAGCATAATCTGTTTAAAAGACATAAGTAATATCTGAAAAAGCTTTGTGCCTTTCCTTCTCTTGAACTTATATTCAATCCTACTCTCCCCACTGAACATTACAATTTTATTAATCAGATTCATACTTTTTATTTCATGATGCTTTTGGGAAAATCAGAAGTTTTTCTTTCTGTATTGAGTTAACCTTGTAATGATTCAATAATAATTGCACCACTAATTAAAAATATAATTGCATTGAAAATTTGGATAAATATAATTAATCAAAATTAAAAAATATTTTAGAACATATTTCTTCATATGATTAATATTATGAGTATATGTCTGCATTATTTATTTTGATTAATTAATGTATCCTTGGAAAGACATCACTTAATTTTAGAAAGCAAGAGGGTTCAGAATCATTTATATTTCCATTTTGTAAAAATGAAAATACTGAGACTATTCGGTCATATTAAATGTAAATGAGACTAGAAATTCTGCCAGAAATAGTGCTTTAATAGGAATATCACTCAACTCTTTCAACTCCATCCAAGTTAATGACAATTTGTCACAATGATCTTTCATGAAAATATTTTTCAATAATGCATTAAACAAAATTAGATTGTCTTCCAATTTTGCTAAGGGTCAAAATTTTGGAAATTATATCTTTCAAAAGGAGTTGTTACCCAGGGACATAGAAAACTTGGTTCAAATTCTTTAGTCCTTTCCGTATCCAAGCCTCCTTTCAACTCTTCTGATCAAATGGCAGAATCATTTTCTCCATTCCTGGGATGTAAGCTGTTTTTGTGCCTAGCTTTGTCTAGCTGAAGTGACACCGCATTAGTTTCAAGCCTCTGAGAGGGCTTGTGAATCTTTCACAATCTGGAATTTTCATAGTCCCTTAGAAAGCTGTTCTGTGAACAAGCACAGGCTAGCATATTGGATAATGAGAAACATAGACACCAGACTTGAGTCTGAAGCCTCCAATCATCTAACCCACCAAGCTAATATCATACACATAGCTAACCACGCCAAGATCAGCCATGTCAGGATCAGATCAACAGAAACTAACTTACTGACTCATGCAATACTGACCAGTGCAATAAATAGCTATTGGTTTTAACTAATATGTTTTGGAGTGGTTTGTTATGCGATCATTAGAACCACCCATGTTCACGGCCACCAGCTGGCTCAACGGTTAAGTTCTCATGTTCTGCTTCAGTGGCCTGGGGTTTGCTGGTTTGGATCCTGGGTGCTAACCTATGTACCACTTGCCAAGCCATGCTGTGACAGGCGTCCCACATATAAAGTAGAGGAAGATGGGCATGGATGTTAGCTCAGGGCTAGCCTTCCTCAAAAATAAAAAAGAAAGAAAAAAAGAAAAAAAAAGAACCACGCATTTTCTTAATTTCTGAAAATGTTACCACAAAGACTTTCCAAGTCTTATATAACAGTTAAGCATATCTGCTATTCTTCCAGTTACAGTTACCTTTATTAAAACAACGGAATTGAGAAGTTTAGAAAATTTAACATACTTTTGATTTCATTGAGCCTTACAATACAATATTTTACTTCAATGGTATTATTATATGTGTTTTAAATACAATTCATCAAAAACTGAGAGCTTCATATTGATATTATTCAATTTAGGGATAATGACCATGAAATCAATTTCAATAAAATTTGTATATTTAAATCAGTTTTTAAAAACTCCTGCCATGTCTTTAAGTCTAAGACAAATAGATAAACAAAGTAATTTTCCTGTATGTGGGTTGCTGAGATGATATAAAACATCACTGCCAATGATACTCTTTATAGATAGTCTTTTAGTTTTTCTGTCATGGGACTCTCTCCTTCAGGAGGATGCATTTTGTGACAATACTTTCATGGTGCACTAAGAACAAAAAGAACAGATGTTAAAAATTCGTGTCATCAATCTATTATATATCTGATTTTAAAACATCACTGTATTGGCTAAAATCCATGTCTAATGCCATCATTTTCCATGAAAAGAAATATGTACTATATCTCAGAGTATGACAAGAAGTCAAGCCATGGGTTTGAAGTGTCTTCATTAAAGAAAACTACAGGATTCATGAAAAACAGTATTTCAAATTGTCCTTATGTTTTGGAAGTTTGCTTTCATTTTTCTAATTGGGGCAATTCACATAGTAATATGCAAATAGTAAGAGGAATCCTTAGTTTTGAAAAATGTGAGAAATGGGATTGTGAGAGTGCTAGGTGGAACACAGACCTGGAAACACTCTTCAAACTCAGAAAATGATCAGATGGATCAATTTTAGGAAAATATGTATAGGTCGTTGAGAATTTCAAAAGTGATTACCTGTAACTAATTACATCCATGGAGTTCTTGAAATGTTGGGTATATCCAAGAGCACAAACACCAGACAGTAGTTTGAACACTGTTGGTTTAGGAAGACATTATACGGTCAGAAAAGGAGCAGACCTGGGAGAGTTCCTCTAGGCAATCCCATTTAATGATGTCTGTCATTGAATAAGGAGTATGATATCTCAGCACCCTTCAGTAGCTTTGCTTTTCCTCACAGGGTCATATGTGTGGCACAATATAAAATGCAGCATTTAGTCTCATTCTGTCAGTGATTCTGTGTGTGACTTTGGGCAAGTTGGATCTGACTATGCCTCAGTCACCTCACTCATAAAGTTACACAACTATACCAGGCTCACTTATTTTTATAAAGATGAAATTTGTTAATAGTTGTATTCAGGATAGTACCAGAATATAGGAAGTGGTCAAGAAATGTGAGAAATTATTATTATTTTCAGTAAAAGAGTTCATTATCCCCACCCCTTTCTGGTATTTGTCAGAACTCTGGTGTGGCTTCAGCCCTTATGCCCTCCAGGAAGGAGTTTTTGAGTATAAGACAGGCAAAGTTTATAAGACCTATCCATATATTTCACTAAGGCAATGTGATCCCTGGCTCACAGAGCAATGCTTGGATGTATCATATAAGGCTCTGAAATTCATCATGAACTCTGGAAGTAATCACGTTAAATTATAATAATATGTACCAAGTTGTGATAGTATTTTCCCCTGTTTATATCTCCTAGGAGTTATTAATTGTTTGAGTCTCAAGTTGTAGTTTTCTCGATATCATGTTGATGTCCCACAGAGATCAATGATGATTTGGAGAAGCTTAAGAAATATGGGCCCCAGAGATACCCACACAAAAACATAAAGCCTAAAACATTTTCCATCATAGCATCTTCAGAAATAGGGGAAGCAATATCTATCCCACAGTTTGGTTAGTTGGACTACACTCTGGTTTTTGGGAATGGACATGAATGACATTTTCTGGGATCTGGATGCTTGCTATTTTTTTCTTATGGGATAATTTGTTATAGCCTTGTGTAAGAGAAGGAGAAATTGTAAGTGAAGGCAGTGGTATTAGACACATTTTTAAAAATCTGTATTTAGCTTTCTCTTAACTAGAGAGTGTTTTAAGAAGTGCCATGTTTTGAGCACTCATTTATGAAAATATTTTCCATTTCTATATTGAAAAATAAGCTTAATGGAAAATGAGAACAGTTTAATCTGCAGAATCAAGTATCTTGTAATAGTATTAGTGTAAGAGGGAAAAGAATGTCAAGAAATTGGAAAGAATGCTTGATTTCTCTCTCCTTCCCTCTTTTTCCTTTCTCACATTAACTCCTTCTATGGAATGTGGTAAAGAGAGCATGGAGATTTTCCTGATAGTCACTCTGATGCTGAGAGTGGTAGTAAGTTGTCCTCAGGACTGCTCGTGTGGGAACACAGACATGGAACCACCTCGGAAGCAGAAAAGAGAGGAACTATTTTGGCCTTGTGCAAAGCACTTTGAATGTCTCTTCATAGTAGGTTTCTCAACCTTGGTCCTATTGATGTGTGGGCCAGATAATATTTTGGTGTTTGCATGTGCTATTGGTGTGTGTGGGGGCTGGGGCAAGGACTGTCACATACATCATAGTGTTTAGCAGCCTCCTTATTCTCTACCCACTAGATGTCAGCAGGGCCCCTCCTTATCTTGACAAGCAAAAATGTGTCTAGGCAATGACAAATTTCCCACGGGAATCAAAACAACTCCTGGTTAAGAACCACTGCTTCATAAGTAATCAACAACCTGAGTTTTCATCTTTAGGCTTGAAAAAAGGAAGAAGTTTATACTCAGAAAAAGATAAATAACTTACTTTTATTGACTGTTGAAGAGAGAAACCATATCATCAGAATAATTATTTGTTTTCAAAATGGGATTTCTTAATATATACATCCTTCAACTCTTTGAAATCATTTGAAGAATCAGGAAAATACTTGGCTGTAGTGAGTTTTCATACAGATTCTCTTTCCTCCGGGGATTACCAACTAGTGCCTCACAGTCAGGTACGTGTCTACCAACGGTCAGGAAGGAGAGAACAAATGAGAGTGTTCTCATCATCTATTGTCATTTTCTGTTTGTCAAAGGCCTTGAATGTATCCTTCCTTTATTAAAAAAAAATCACACCCTCCTTCCCCATTCTACTCCATAAATCTTAAATTTTGTGAGAACTCAGGCAAGTTTCTACATTGCTTTTTTAAAGAAAATTGATTGGAACAAAATACTTCTGTGTCATGGATGTTGTGAGGATTAAGTAAACAACACAATTTATATAAACAGATACAATATTCTGCCTGTACAATCTGGCTTACTGTTTTTTAACTTGCCATTTTATCATAGCCATTTTTCAGCTCATTAAAAGTTCCTCAAAATATCATTTTAATAGTTGCATACTTTTCCATAATGTATAAGTACCATAACGTGAGTTATTTTCCTCTTGTTTGACACTTTATTTCTAAGTTTTATTTTCATAAACAATGCTGCAATGCAGCAGCAAGCATTTGTGTTAATAATTTTATATTCACATCTTCGAGTAGTTCTACAAATAGATTTAAAGCAGGGGATTCATTTGTCAAGTAGGTCTTTATAAGGCTTCGGAGTCATAGTTACTGGAGGTTTGAACCAGGGTACCAATTCCAGGAACAATGGTTGACATTGACTTGTATAATTAACAAAATCACTATGCTAATTTTATAGAAAAAATGCTAATATAGAGTATAAAAGCTGCTGTTTTCATCTAAAACATATTGAAAAAATAATCAGCACTGGTGGCTTAACACTTAAATAAGCATATCTTAAATAAGCATATTTCTCATCATTTCAGTGGAAAAAAGAGAAGGGTACTATGTATTACAAAAATTCTTTCCTGGGATCCCATTATTTCCAGTACTGATTAAAGGGAAATAGAGATTTTAGTTTCAAAAAATAATATGGCTAATTAGATAATTAATGACTCAGTTTCAAGCTCTTAATTGTATAGGACTAGTTTAAGGAATTGTATAGGCTTTTATGGATGTGAATGCTTTTGTGTGATCTGTGATTTTAACTGTGAGCTCTATGCATTTGTATGCTACAATGCCTGAACTTTTCCTAAACTTCACAAAAGCAACTTACTATTTCTTTGCTGAAAAAATTAACTATCCTACTTATTCTAATGTCTTTTTTAGGAGACAGTCAAAATGGAATTTGGGATCATACAATGGAGAATAACTACTAATATTGTTCTCCCATCTCAATAAAGTGGGGACATGGCCAAGGAGAACTGCACCACTGTGGCAGAGTTCATTCTCCTTGGATTAGCAGAGGTCCCTGAATTGAGAGTCTTCTTCTTCCTGCTGTTTCTTCTCATCTATGGAGTCACAGTTTTGGGCAACTTGGGCATGATTGCACTGATTCAGGTCAGCTCTCGACTTCACACCCCCATGTACTTTTTCCTCAGTCACTTGTCCTTTGTGGATTTCTGTTACTCCACAATCATTGTGCCAAAGATGCTAGCTAATATCTTAAATGAAGACAAAGCCATTTCCTTCCTGGCGTGTGCTGTGCAATTCTACTTGTTTTGCACATGTGTGGTAACTGAGGTCATCCTGCTGTCTGTGATGGCCTATGACCGTTTTGTGGCCATCTGTAACCCACTGCTGTACATCGTCACCATGTCCAACAATCTTTGTGTGGAGCTGGTGTCCTGCTGCTACCTCTGGGGGACTGTGTGTTCACTGATTCACTTGTGTTTAGCTCTTGAGATCCCATCCTATAGGTCAAATGTGATTAACCACTTCTTTTGCGATCTGCCCCCTCTCTTATTTCTTGCTTGTTCTGATGTCACTATGAGTGAACTGTTGCTATACATTGTGGCCAATTTCAATGAAATCATCACCATCATGATCATTCTCACCTCTTATTTCTTTATTCTTATCACAATCCTGAGGATGCGCTCTGCAGAGGGAAGATGCAAAGCCTTTTCCACCTGTGCCTCCCACCTCACAGCCATCCTTCTCTTCCATGGAACAATCCTTTTCATTTATTGCCGACCCAGTTCTGGCAACAGTATGGATACTGACAAAGTAGCCACGGTGTTCTACACTGTAGTGATCCCTATGCTGAATCCTCTGATCTATAGCTTGAGAAACAAGGATGTGCAAGAAGCTCTCAGAAAAGTGGTGGGCTCCAAAATATTTTCCTAGAGAATACTTTATTAACAGGACTCAGTGTCCCAAAGTGGAGACTGGTGAAAGGGTACAGCGATGGACTTCAGTGTTGAAGTGTTGAAGTGGAGGTAACAGTCAAGCAGCAGGTAGTTATGAGTGAGTCTTTTTGATTCACTTATCTGTGTGCCTCTTCCATGTACAAGGCATATCTTGGAATTTACAGATTACTTCTTTGCTGTTATTTATTCAAAATGAATTAATTGAGTATGGTTAATGGACTCAAGATACACATATCATTTGCTGTAAAAGCTTCATAAGCTTAATGAAGAAATCACGAGTCACATTTTATTTCAGTATTCATTAAGGAAAATATGATTCAATTCCAAGTTGAATTCCTATTATTTTACAATGAAGAACACACCCTTGTCAGATTATGCACAGAATGTGTACATATCCTGTTTGCTATTTCTTGCTTTCTTTATTATTTTTTGTTGTTGTCATTGCAATGTCCAGTGTTTTTGGAATTTCAGAGACTATGATGAAAAATGATGACATTAGTAATAATTATTTCACAGAAATCTTAGAAAAATTATATTACTTGTCATGTGCAATGAGCTTAGAGTAATTCCTGGCATATAACTAGCTCTCTGTCTCTGTCTCTCTGTCTCTCTCTGCATCACTCTGTCTCTCTCATATGTTTTACTATATGTAGTATATTTATATATACTTGCAATCATTTAATAACCATTGTTATGACTGGCAACATTTCTGACTTCGGCCTATTGTTTCACTTTATCTTTCAATTTTTATCTTCATGCTTATTTTACAATATTGTGGATCAAATGACTACTGTGACAGATAAGTGCACTTCTAACCCCTGTTTATGTTTTTGGTTGTGTCTTTACTGTTGATGAAATGATCTTTTTCTCCTTTTCTCTATGTGTCTAAACCACATTTCTTCTTTCAATCCTTATTCACACACACTCTTCAGTATTTGTGAAGGGGGTGAGGAATGGTCGTAAATAACTGAAGTCCATTATATGAATTACTGAATCATAGAAATGTAGATCCAGCATTAAACTTTACTTCTATGTTTTGTCTTGGGTCAAATAAAATGATTTAGTCAAAGCACATAAAACAGCAAGAAAAAGTGTAAAAAGAAACATCTTCTCTATAATAATATGTTTATATTAGACAGGAAACATTATAATGATGATTTATTCAAAGGATAATTTATTTCTGTGTCAAACTAAAATTTAGGGACAGACTAGAAAAAAAGAAGAATTCGAAAAATAGATGTATTTAATGTTCAATGATTTTTAAACTCTTCTCCGTGAGGTTTCTGTTCACTTTGCTCCTACTCCCATTGGGTGTTAATATTCTTCATAATAATTTACAAGACATTTTACATTTAAAAACATTAACCTCAGAGGATAATATCTGCACAATTTGTTAATGTCTTTTAATTTTATGTATTTGGCATTCTTTTTGATATTTAGTTTACATTTTTTATGTAGTTATACTCAATTATTAGCAAATTAAAAAAGAATGTAGTGAAAATGAATCCTGCTCCATTCTATATTTTATCTCATCGTTGTATGATTTTTATCTTAAATTTTAATAAGTACTAAATTTATTGATTTTTATTTATTTTGCATATGTTTGCTGAATGAATGAAAGCTTACAAAGGAATTGTCCAACTCCCTTTCCCAAACTATATAGTAATGTCACAGCACCATTTATTGAGTATCCTTTTCTTCTCTCTTGTATGTAATATATCTAATTTGTAATGAATGTAATATGTCTATTAAATATTAAAAATTAAATATTTTAATAAATTGTGTTCTTAGCATTGATACTTCTACCAGACCCTGGAAAATATCCTACAGCCCTTACTCCATCTTCTTTAGTAAAGAATAAGGATACATTATTTTATAATGCTTTTTAACATTCAAAATACAAAATTTGTCTATGAGACTGCTGGTATTATGCAAGACTAAAATATACTATCTCTTATCGATTAGCCACTGCCATATTAATACATTGACAGAACAACGTTGTGCCCTTAGCTGTATACAAGAATCCTTGGTGACGGGAGGATGTCCATAAAAAGCAACAAAAATTAAACATCACATTTAATGGGAACAAGATACAGAGTTCCTTGCAAATGTTTTGCTGTAACAGTTGATTTATTTAGTAGTCACACTCCAAGAAGTAAATTAACTCAATTATATGACTATTTACTCATACCAGATGAAAAATGGCTTTTGAAAAGAATACTCAATAAACAGAAAAATGTATTGTTCAGAAATTTTAAAAAATTGAATTTAACATTTCAACAAATAACCATTTTAAGATCTGAGAAAATAATTTAAAGGCTAAAATGAACCATATTTTGAAATTTAATTCTCCTCTACCAACTTGTTTAATTCTTTGCTGGTATATGGATTCTAAGCAGAACCATTTTTGAAAATAGAGGAATTAGAGCCTGTTCAGGATATTGTTGCTCTACAGCAGAACATGCTTTACACATTTAAAGCTAATAACGTCTATGTCAGGATTTATTTGTCTGTTTGTTTTGATTTTCTTAGGTCACCAAGGGATGAGATTTAGCTGAGGCATATGCAAAACAAACAAGCAAACAGACAAATAACAACAAAAACACTACAAGTTATTCTACTGCTGGTTTTACTTATGTCACTATCTGTCATTTTAGGCAAATCCACTAGACTCTGTCTCCTCAGTCTCATCCCCAGACTTTATTTTGAAAGATAAGACTTCGACAGGAATAAGTCTCATTTTGTTTTCAAATTTGGCAGGATTATCCCAAGTGGATAGATGAGGACACTGTTCCCAAGTTTCTCAGAAATGCTACCTGTGAAATGTTTCTCACCACGCACTCTTCATCTCTATGTCCATTACCATTTCATAGTTCAAGTATTATAAGATTCACCATCACTAAATGTACACCCAGGAAATAATCTTTACTTGTTCAACTATGAGACAATGATTTCTTACCATTAATTGTAAGATACATCCAAACTCAGAGATGTTATAGTGGGTGAAAATATGTCTTAAGAAGCAGATGAAATGTAGTAGGGATTCAAATGCTAGAGCTCTTCTCTAGAATTCTGTCAGGGAAAACAAAACAAAATGAACAATTGAGTACATATGGCATCACACATTTTAAGTTTAATTTTCATAACTAAAGCAAGGCTTTCCCGTGCATGACCATTTGATCCTTACACTACAAGGCCAAAGGTCAGTGTGGTATAGAAGAAGGATCGGAAGACTAGAAGATAAAATTGAGATCTAGGTTTGGCTGCAGCAATTAATACATAGACTTGAACAGTGAGCACATTCTTACTCCTGATGTGAAGAGCATCAGAGTTAATCCAAATATTTCAGGTAAAGAAAACAAAGCTAAGTGATCTGCTTCAATAATACTGATATATGTATGCCTTTATTCATGAGTAGACATAGAAATATGTGAGGAGGATACACAAATGAAAGAGAGATTGTTCATGACATCCAGGAACCCACACTGTAGCTGGAGAGAAACCCGTGTAAATATATAAACCCATAACTACATCCAATTGGTAGTACAACGAATAATTAAAGGATTATTCACAGAAATTATGACTTTCAAAGAATAATGACTTTTGTCTAGAGAAATTAGAAACAGTTTTTGGAAAGTTTTATGACTCAGCAGTGTTTTGTTGATGAATGAGATAAGTGGTAAGTTAAGGATATCTAGATGAATGAGACATTGTACAAATGTGCAGATATGTAAAACAGTATACAGATAGATAGATAGATGATAGACAAAGATAGAGGTAGATAGGTATAATTACATATGCAGACAAATTTGTACAGAAAGTGGACAAGGATAAGTCTAGTAGAGAAAATCTGGGAAGAAATTTTAGGAACTTGGATATGCACCTATAAGTGACTATGAGTCACTCAAATTTACAATCCAGGGAACGATTTGCCATTATAACTTTCAGTTACTTATTTTAATTTCGTTTACGCTTATTTAATGTATCTATTTTTAGAATAAGTGATATATTTCCATGGTCCACTTCTTTTCTCTCTACCATGTGAAAAATGCCTAATACATACTCCACAGATATTTTATGCATATTCAAACAAATATCTAAATGTAAGTTGACTTCCTTTGAAAAGAGTTGTTTTAGTGGCAGTGTGGCAGACAGATATAAGAGAGTGAATCTATAGGCTTAAAGACCAACTTGGAGACTATTGAACAGTACAAGTGTGAAATGATAAAACTAGGATCTAGAGAAATGCCAATGATAGAGAAGGCAGATAAAGAATTTTGCAGCAATGTGGTATTTTAAAGGACTGCAGATTTCTGGATAAAAGCTTTATGACAAATTAGAAGAAAAGATGTTATCATACTGTGAACAGTACACAATACATTTGTTTATCCAGTATCCAGGATGTTTGCAATAACTTTAGAAACCCTAATCTGCTGGTTCTAGCCAGATGTAGCTATGTCTTGGGACAGTGAGAAACCAAATTTCCATTTCTAGTCCTATCAGCAATATATATGAGGTGATCCTCTGCTCCTAATACCATTAGCAGGATCATAACAATTATTCTTATTATAATTGAGGGACCTGAGCAGGTCCCACTCCTTCAGTGTACTTAGTGTAACTGGGAGCAGTTAAGCCTTACATAGACCAGGGACACGGTAGATACTTAAGAAATATTTCTCGAAAGACAAATACTGCAAGATCTCACTTGTATGTGCAATCTAAAACAAACTTGTAGAAGCAGAAAGTAGAATGGTGGTTGTCAGCAACTAAGGAGGGAGAAATGGAGACATATTGGTCAAGGGGTACAAAGTTTCAGTTATGCAAGCTGAAAAAATTCTGAAGATCTAATGGATAGCACGGTGATTAAAGTTAACAATATTTTACTGTATACTTGAAACTTGCTAAGAGGATAGAATCCAGGTATTCTCACCAAAAAAGGAAGAAAATAGTAATTTGAAGTAAAGGATATGTTAATTAGCTTGATTGTGGTGATTATTTCACAATGTATATGTATATCAGAACATCAGGTTGTACTCCTTAAATACATATAATTTTTATTTGTCAATTATACCTCAAAAAGCTAGAAAAATTGAAGAAAATAAACAATGTACTAAAAAAGAGAAAAATATTTGTCAAGTAAATAAAAAAGATAACTTCTACTATGATTTGTTATACAAAAATTTGGGGAGACTATGCGAATTATCATGCAACAGGAAGAGAAGACATTTAAACTTTCAATGAACTTTTATATAAAATGATTCTTAAGCTTAAGTTGTTTTTCTTCAGGTTTTCCAGGAAACCAGAAATACATCAGAAAATAATCGTTAATTTTAATTGCTTAAGTCCTCTGGAGAATAAGGCAAGTAATTTTCTCTACAGTCCTGGTGGGACAGGGAGTGGAAGGAGATATAAGAGTCGGCAACTCCCATAGACTAGCTCTCCAGAGGCAGGAGAGGGCCTGCCTTTTCCACCAGCAGGTGGTTTGTAGCTCAGAGAAAATACGGACATTCTTTTTTCATGTGAGATATGTAGAAGATGCCTTAGATTCAGTCAGTTCCTCATAGGAAAAATCATTTGGAGAAACTTTTCAGCCAACTGTAAACATTAAGTATCTGGAACAGGAAGTACCTCTGTTTACAGAGCTTTGTCTGGAGAACCTGGCTTAGCTGAGCTCCTCCATAGCAGTGTCTGGAATAACTGTTTCCTGAAAGTGGGGGAATAGAAGGGCCCTGAAGGTTTTCAGTTATATGTCCATGAGCTTTTGTGATTTTTTTGGAAATGCTGTGCATGGGAGAATAAGAGGTATTTAAATAAAATAGAATTGAAAGAAATAAAATGAACCTTCTGGAGAACTATAATAAACAGGACTTACTCTAAATAAGATTGTAGACGGTGAAAAAAGAATACTGGCTCACAAGGGAAAAAAGAGAAAAAAAGGGAAGAAAGGATAAGGAAGAAGGTTTTAAATACCACACTTCACAGATTCAAAAATAAAGCAAATTGTTTAATCCATAAAATAACATCATTTGGCCGATAAGGAACCATGATATTTAATTTGCATATTAGTTTTAAGTTGAATTCAAACAGAAGAAATGTGAAAATTTACCAGAGTCAAGAAAATAAAGCAGTAGTTCTCAACTACAGGCAATTATGTATCCTCCTCGGTTCCCGAGGGGACATTTGAGAATGTCTGGAAACATTTTGGATTGTCACAACGGAGGGACTGGGGATTAGGGTGATACTGTCATCTAGTGGATAGAAGCCAGAAATGCTGCTATACATGGTGCAATGCAGAGGGTAGCTCCCCATCACAAAAAAATAGTCCAGGGAAAAATGCCAATAGTGCTTAGCTGAGAAACCTTGAAAAAGGGAATTAAGAAATAATTTTATAATATTGATCATTGACATGAAAACGTTGCCTTCTGATTGATTTTTAAATCCTTGGATATCTGAACAAACAGGGCCATTGAGAATTCTGTGTTATCTGGGGCCTCTCACCTTTAGTGATGGAATATCTGGAACCGTCTGGTTCTAGAGTTGCAGAAACAGAGATGACCTTACCAGAAATGATAGTCTGAGAAAAATCTTCATTATAAAGAATTATAGTTGAAGGGATTCCTTGCATGCTTGATTTACAGTATCAAAAAGAGGAAAGTTCCAGAAGAACTGGGATGTGTTCCTGACCATAACATTCTGAGTTGTTCTGGATATAGGATTGCCAGATCTAGCAAACAAACATACAGAATGCTAAATTTAGCTTGAACTTCAGATAAACAATGAATGAATTTTTAGTATGAGTCTGTCCATACTTATAGCAAAAATTCGTTATCTATATGAGATTAAAATTTAACTGGCGGTTTTACCTCGTAACCAATTTGATAAACCCCACCATTCTCTCTGTCTTAAGAATTCCTTTATCATAAATGTCTTTAGAGTGTGGAGATATCTTAACACTCATCTACATTCTTGGCAGGTAATGGGAGACAGAACGAGTATTCTTAGAATCTTACAGAGAGAGGAAAGAAGGGTCTGGAAAAGGGAAGAGTCTTTCTCAATGTTTAAGGGTACTTATCATACTTATTCCTGAACAAGGATGTTTCTCTAACTCCCATTCTCTACATTTCATCTTGACGTTGATCTTCAGAACAGCTCTGTGGCCCTCAACACATTCATTGGACTGGTTTTCACAGTTTTATAGTATGAAGATTGTCTTTAAAATGGTCAAAAGAATTAGCAAAAAATTGTGAAAATGTGGTCTTTACAAAATAAAAATGTGAATATCTCAATTTATCATGTACATCAGAGCCTGGAATAGAGTGATGGGTACATGGCTGTGAATTTAAGAATCTGAGTTCTACCTGTAGGTTGATCATCTGATATCTATCTGTCACTGAAGAAGTCATGACTTATTCAGGCTTCTGTGTGCTTACCTGTAGAAAAAGGCAGTTCAATAGAAATTCTTCGTTGAAAAACATAAGTAATTATTTACTTTGATATTTGACTTATGTAGTCAAAATAGGAATGGCCATTAAAGTGCTAAACTGATATTTAAAATATGGATATGATTAAGTATACAGACAATTCTTTCTTTATATCACAATATATGCACATCTTTTTATAAAAATTCATTCCAACTATAGAAGTTATTTTAGATGCTTTGCCTGTCATTAGTAATTGTAGGACATAAAAAACATTTTCTTTTCATTTTTCTAGGCCTTTCTTTGTGCAATGCACAAAATCAGTGAGATAAGAATGTCTTACATGAGGATTTGATTACATGTTACCACCTAATTTTCCTGAGTTCATATTATTCCATTTGTAAGTCTTTAAAGTCATATTTCAGAACATGAACAGAATTAAGTTTTATAAGTTTTGAGGAAGTAAAATTAACTAGTAATTCTTTTCTGAAACATTAGATATTCCTATCTTGGATACATAACACCTAACAGGATTATAACACAGATCTATTTTGTTTCACCTTATGCTATACACAGGGGAGAGTGAAGTATGCTTCATGTGTCAATTGCTTTCCATAATGTATTATTTCCAAGACTGACTTTCAGATCTTACCATCAGGAAACATGTTTCTGGCAGAGATAAATATAACTGATGGGGTCATACTTACTCTCTTTGGCTTCTCAGACTACCCGGCACTGCAAATTCTCCTCTTCTTGGTATTTCTGGCCATTTACAGCTTCAGTGTGATAGGGAATCTTGGAATGATTGTGATCATCAAAATTAACACTAACTACACACCCCCGTGTACTTTTTTCTCAGCCACCTCTATGTGGATTTCTACTATTCTTCTATCATTGTTCCCACAATGCTCTGAAGCTACTTGCAGAAGACAAAAGTATTCCATTTTCAAGATGTATGGTGCAATCCTTTTTCTTTTGCACATTTGTAGTGACTAAATCAATTCTATTTGCTGTGATGCCCAATGACCGCTTTGTGGCCCATTGCAACCCTCTGCTCTACACAGTTGCTGTGTCACAGGAACTCTGTGCCATGCTACTAGTTGTAGCATGTGCATGGGGAGCAGCACGTTCTTTGCTACTCACATGTTCTGCTATTAAACTTTCTTTTCAGGGTTTCAATATAATCAATCACTTCTTCTGTGAGCTGTCCTCCCTGATTTCCCTCTCTATCTCTGATTGTTAGCTCAATCAGTTGTTTCTGTTCATTGTTGCCACATTTTTTGTTTTTTTTTTCATTAAGGTTATGAAAGTTAACATCCTTGTGAAATTACAGTTGTACATCATTATTAGTCATGTTGTAGGTACACCACTTCACCCCTATTGCCCTCCCCCCACCCCCCTTTCCCCTGGCAACCACCGATCAATTCTCTTTGTCTATATGTTAGCTACCACCTATGAGGGGAGTCATACAGAGTTCATCTTTCTCTGTCTGGCTTCTTTCACTCAACATAATACCCTCAAGGTCTATCCATTTTGTTGTGAATGGGACGATTTTGTCCTTTTTTTGGCTGAGTAGTATTCCATTGTATATATCTTCCACATCTTCTTTATCCAATCATCAGTTGCTGGGCACTTAGGATGGTTCCATGACTTGCCTATTGTGAATAATGCTGTGATGAACATAGGGGTGCATGGAACTTTTGGAATTGCTGATTTCAGGTTCTTAGGGTAGATACCCAGTAGTGGGATGGCTGGGTCATAAGGTATTTATATTCTTAACTTTTTGAGGAATCTCCATAGTGTTTTCCATAGTGGCTGTACCAGTTTGCATTCCCACGAACAGTGTATGAGGGTTCCCTTTTCTCCACAGCCTCTCCACCATTTGTCACTCTTGGTTTTGGATATTTTTGCCATTCTAACAGGTGTAAGGTGATATCTTAGTGGAGTTTTGATTTGCATTTCCCTGATGATTAGTGATGATGAGCATCTTTTCATGTGTCTATTGGCCATCCGTATATCTTCTTTGGAGAAATATCTGTCCATGCCCCCTGCCCATTTTGTAATTGAGTTGTTAGATTTTTTATTATTGAGTTGTGTGAGTTCTTTGTATATTATGGAGATTAACCCTTTGTCGGATAAATAACTTGTGAATATTTTTTCCCAATTAGTGGGCTGTTTTTTTGTTTCAATCCTGTTTTCCCTTGCCTTGAAGAAGCTCTTTAGTCTGATGAAGTCCCATTTGTTTATTCTTTCTATTGTTTCCCTCATGTGAGGAGTTATGGTGTCCGAAAAGATTCTTTTGAAGCTGATGTCAAAGAGTGTACTGCCTATATTCTCTTCTAGAAGACTTATTGTTTCAGGCCTAATCTTTAGGTCTTTGCTCCATTTTGAGTTTATTTTAGTAAATGGTGAAAAAGAATGGTTGATTTTCATTCTTTTACATGTGGCTGTCCAGTTTACCCAGCACCATTTGCTGAAGAGACTTTCTTTCCTCCTTTGTAGGCCCTCAGCTCCTTTGTCAAAGATTAGCTGTCCATAGATGTGTGGTTTTATCTCTTGGTTTTCAATTCTGTTCCATTGATCTGTGCATCTGTTTTTGTACCAGTACCATGCTGTTTTGATTACTGTAGCTTTGTAGTATGTTTTGAAGTCAGGGATTGTGATGCCTCCGCTTTGTTCTTCTTTCTCAGGATTGCTTTAGCAAATCGGGGTCTTTTGTTGCCCCATATGAATTTTAGCATTCTTTGTTCAATTTCTGTAAAGAATGACATTGGAATTCTGATTGGGATAGCGTTGAATCTGTAGATTGCTTTAGGTAGTACGGACATTTTAACTATGTTTATTCTTCCAATCCATGTGCATGGAATGTCTTTCTATCTCTTTATGTTGTCGTCGATTTCTTTCAAGAAGGTCTTGTAGTTTTCATTGTATAGATCTTTCACTTCTTTGGTTAAATTTCTCCCAAGGTATTTTATTCTGTTTGTTGCGATCATGAATGGGATTGAGTTCTTGAGATCTTTTTCTGTTAGTTCATTGTTAGCATACAGAAATGATACTGATTTATGTATGTTGATTTTATACCCTGCAACTTTGCTGTAGTTGTTGATTGTTTCTAATAGTTTTTCTATGGATTCTTTGGGGTTTTCTATATATAAGATCATGTCATCTGCAAACAGTGAGAGTTTTACTTTTTTGTTGCCTATTTGGATTCCTTTTATTTCTTTTTCCTGCCGAATTGCTCTGGCCAAAACCTCCACTACTATGTTGAATAAGAGTGGTGAAAGTGGGCACCGTTGTCTTGTTTCTGTTCTGAGAGGGATGGGTTTCAGTTTTTGTCCATTGAGTATGATGTTGGCTGTTGGTTTGTCATATATGGCCTTTATTATGTTGAGGTACTTTCCTTCTATATCTATTTTATTGAGTGTTTTTATCATAAATGGATGTTGGATCTTGTTGAATACTTTCTCTGCATCTATTGAGATGATCATGTGGTTTTTGTTTCTCATTTTGTTAAGCAAGCCTAGACATCGGAAATGGCAGCCAACCCACCAAATGGGTGTATCAGTTGTTGGCAGAACGTCTGCTTCTAGGTCTCTGTTCTACAAAAACAGATGTACATTCCAGTACAATTATGGAGTGAACAATTAGAGATGGTGCAGTCCTTCAAAGCCAGGGCTGCTTGGTAGAAGGTGACGTGTGGTCACTGAGAACGCACAAGGGGACAGGACTGAGTGTCCCTGTTCCTCTGTGGGACATCAGGTCCAAGGATAGGAAAGCCCTGGGCTCCTGCCCACCAAACCCACTCACACTGCTTAACACACACACCTATACACGTGCAGGCACATGGGTCCTCAAAGATCATTGCCCTGTAGAGCGAAGAGTGAAAAGATGGATGGCACTTGTTGTGGGCACTTATTTCCCAGTCGGAGGAGTGGACCCTCTTTCCTTACTCACATTAAAACATTATTTTAGTAAATGAAAAACAATTGTCAATCCAAATTCTGAAAAATGTAGATAAGGTATTTTATTCCTTAAGATATTTGTAATCAATCTAAGCGTGTAATATGCGATAATCATATTTTGTAATTTGCTCATTGCATAACCTGATCCGTGGCCCATCCAGGAAGGGAAACGATGCGAAAGGTGTCTCCCGGCCTCACACATTCCCCTCTTGGTTTCCAGCTCTCGTGTCACCCTTTAAATGTGGTGCCTATCCCCAGATAAAGACAATAGTCAACATGGGGGCTTCATTTTTCATACATAAGCTTTGATGGAGCAGGGATTTTTCTCCCTAATAAAAACTGTATTTTTAATTTAAAGTGTGATTAATCATACTCCTCTGATATTACGTAGCCGGACACAAAAGGCCACGTCTTGGATGCATCCGCTCAGCTGAACAGCCCAGCAGAGGTAAGTCCATAGAGCCAGAAAGCTCAGCAGGCCCCAGGGACGGGGTGGGAGGGAGGAGGGCTGAGAGACGAACAGGGAGAGGGCTTCCCTTCCACGACAGTGTTCTTGAATGAGGTCAGGATGACGGTCGGGCAACACTGTGAGCCTCCTCCTGGCCAGGGAAATGGACGTTTGTTTTTTTTTATTAAGATTAGGATAGTTCACAACCTTGTGAAATTTCAGTTGTACATTATTTTTAGTCACGTTGTAGGTACACCACTTCACCCTTTGTGCCCTCTCCCCACCTCCCCTTTGCCCTGGTAACCACCGATCAGTTCTCCTTGTCTATATGTTAACTTCCACCTATGAGTGGAGTCATACAGAGTTCATCTTTCTCTGTCTGGCTTATTTCACTTAACGTAATACCCTCAAGGTTCATCCATGTTGTTGTGAAAGGGACGATTTTGTACTTTTTATGGCTGAGTAGTATTCCGTTGCATATACATAGCATATTGTCTTTATCCAATCGTCAGTTGCTGGGCACTTAGGTTGCTTCCATGTCTTGGCTATTGTAAATAATGCTGCGCTGAACATAGGGGTGCATGGGACTTTTGGAATTGCTGATATCACGTTCTTTGGATAGATACCCGGTAGTTGGATGGCTGAGTCATAAGGTATTTCTATTTTTAAGTTTTTGAGAAATCTCCATAGTGTTTTCCATAGTGGCTGCACCAGTTTGCATTCCCACCAACAATGTATGAGGGTTGCTTTTTCTCCACAACCTCTCCACCATTTGTCACTCTTGGTTTTGGATATTTTTGCCATTCTAACTGGTGTAAGGTGATATCTTAGTGGAGTTTTGATTTGCATTTCCCTGATGATTAGTGATGATGAGGATCTTTTCATGTGTCTATTGGCCATCCGAATATCTTCTTTGGAGAAACGTCTGTTCAAGTCTCCTGCCCATTTTTTGATGGGCTTGTTTGATTTTTTTGTTGTTGAGCTGTGTGAGCTCTTTGTATATTATGGAGATTAACCCTTTGTCGGATAAGTAACTTGTAAATATTTTTTCCCAATTAGTGGGCTGTTCTTTTGTTTCAATCCTGTTTTCCCTTGCCTTGAAGAAGCTCTTTAGTCTGATGAAGTCCCATTGTTTATTCTTTCTATTATTTCCCACGTCTGAGGAGTTATGGTGTCCGAAAAGATTCTTTTGAAACGGATGTCAAAGAGTGTACTGCCTATATTCTCTTCTAGCAGACTTATTGTTTCAGGCCTAATCTTTAGGTTTTTGATCCATTTTGAGTTTATTTTGGTGAATGGTGAAAAACAATGGTCAATTTTCTTTCTTTTACATGCGGCTGTCCAGTTTTCCGAGCACCGTTTGTTGAAGAGACTTTCTTTTCTCCGTTGTAGGCCCTCAGCACCTTTGTCGAAGATTAGCTGTCCATAGATGTTTGGTTTCATTTCTGGGCTTTCACTTCTGTTCCATTGTTCTGTGCACCTGTTTTTGTACCAGTACCATGCTGTTTTGATTACTGTAGCTTTGTAGTATGATTTAAAGTCAGGGATTGTGATGCCTCCGGCTTTGTTCTTCTTACTCAGGATTGCTTTAGCAAATCGGGGTCTTTTGTTGGCCCATATGAATTTTAGGATTCTTTGTTCATTTTCTGTAAAGAATGTCATTGGGATTCTGATTGGGATAGCATTGATTCTGTAGATTGCTTTAGGTAATATGGACATTTTAACTATTTATTCTTCCAATCCATGTGGATGGAATGTCTTTCCATCTCTTGATGTCATCATCAATTTCTTTCAAGAAAGTCTTGTAGTTTTCGTTGTATAGATCTTTCACTTCCTTGGTTAAATTTATGCCAAGGTATTTTATTCTTTTTGTTGCGATTGTGAATGGGATTGAGTTCTTGAGTTCTTTTTCTGTTAGTTCATTGTTAGCATATAGAAATGCTACTGATTTATGTATGCTGATTTTATGCTGCAGCTGTTGATTGTTTCTAATAGTTTTCCTATGGATTCTTTGGGGTTTTCTATGTATACGATCACATCGTCTGCAAACAGCAAGAGTTTTACTTCTTCATTGCCTATTTGGATTCCTTTTATTTCTTTTTTCTGCCAAATTGCTGTGGCCAACACCGCCAGTACTATGTTGAAAAAGAGTGGTGAAAGTGGACACCCTTGTCTTGTTCCTGCTCTCAGAGGGATGGCTTTCAGTTTTTGCCCCTTAAGTATGATGTTGGCTGTGGGTTTGTCATATATGGCCTTTATTATGTTGAGGTAGTTTCCTTCTATACCCATTTTATTGAGGGTTTTTATCATAAATGGATGTTGGATGTAGTCAAATGCTTTCTCTGCATCTATTGAGATGATCATGTGGTTTCTCTTTCTCATTTTGTTAACGTAGTGTATCACGTTGATTGACTTGAGGACATTGAACCATCCCTGTGTCCCTGGTATAAATCCCACTTGATCATGGTGTATAATCTTTTTGATATATTGCTGTATTCGGTTTGCCAAAATTTTGTTGAGGATATTTGCGTCTTTGTTCATCAGTGATATTGGCCTGTAGTTTTCCTTCTTTGTGTTGTCCTTGTCAGGTTTGGGGATCAGGGTGATTTTGACTTCATAGAATGTATTAGGGAGTGCTCCATCTTCCTCTATTTTCTTGAATAGTTTGAGAAGGATAGGTATTAAATCTTCTTTGAATGTTTGGTAGAATTCTCCAGAGAAGCCGTCTGGTCCTGGACTCTTATTTTTGGGGGAGGTTTTTGATTACTGTCTCTATTTCTTTACTTGTGATTGGTCTATTCAGATTCTCTATTTCTTCCTGATTCAGTTTGGGGAGGTTGTATGAGTCTAGGAATTTGTCCATTTCTTCTAGGTTGTTCAATTTGTTGGCATATAGCTTTTCATAGTAGTCTCTTATGATCTCTTGTATTTCTTTGATATCTGTTGTGATTTCTCCTCTCTCGTTCCTAATTTTATTTATTTGAGACTTCCCTCTTTTTTTTTTAGTGAGTCTGGCTTAGGGTTTGTTGATTTTGTTAATTTTTTCAAATAACCAACTCTTGGTTTCATTGATCCTTTCTACTGTCTTTTTTGTTTCAATATAATTTATGTCTGCTCTAATTTTTATTATTTCCCTCCTTCTACTGGGCTTTGTTTGTTCTTCTTTTTCTAATTCCGTTAGGTGTCATTTGAGGTTGTTTATGTAAGATTTTTCTAGTTTATTGAGGTGAGCCTGTATTGCAATGAATTTCCCTCTTAGGACTGCCTTTGCTGCATCCCAAACCATTTGGTATGGCGCTTTTTCATTTTCATTTGTCTCCCGATAATATTTGATTTCTTCTTTAATTTCTTCAATAATCCATTGTTTGTTCAGTAGCATGTTGTTTAGTCTCCACATTTTTGGCCCTTTCCCAGCTTTATTCTTGTAGTTGATTTCTAGTTTCATAGCATTATGATCAGAAAAGATGCTTGATATTATTTCAACCCTCTTGAACTTATTGATGCTTGCTTTGTTTCCCAAGATATGGTGTATCCTTGAGAATGTTCCATGTGCACTTGAGCAGAATGTGTAACCTGCTGTTTTGGATGAAGTGTCCTATATCTATGTATTTGGTCCATCTGATCTAATTTTTCATTTAATTCTATAATTTCTTTTTGATTTTCTGTCTGGATCATCTGTCCATTGGTGTTACTGGGGTGCTGAGGTCCCCAACTATTATTGTATTTCTGTTGATGTTTCCTTTTAGTTTTGTTAATAGTTTCTTTATGAATTTTGGTGCTCCTGTGTTAGGTGCATATATATTTATAAGTGTTATGTCATCTTGGTAGAGTGTCCCTTTTATCATTATATACTGCCCCTCTTTGTCTTTCTTTATCAGCTTTGCTTTGAAGTCTACTTTGTCTGATATAAGTATGGCAACACCTGCTTTCTTTTGTTCATTATTGGCTTGGAGTATTGTCTTCCATCCTTTCACTCTGAGTCTGTGTTTGTCTTTGGGGCTGAGATGCGGTCCTGGAGGCAGCACATTGTTGGATCTTGTTCTTTGATCCATCCTGCCACTCTGTGCCTTTGATTGGAGAGTTCAATACATTCATGTTTAGAGTGATTATTGAAATGTGGGGGCCTACTGTTGCCATTTTATCACTTGTTTTCTGCTTCTTTTGCATTTTTTCCTGATGGAGAGCTGTTACTTTGTATTATTGTCCTTCTGTTTATCTCCTTTGTTCTGGATTTTGTAACCCCTTTCCTTTTTTTGATTTTTCAGGAATGAGGTTATTCCTGAGCATTTCTTGAAGAGGACGTTTTGTGGTGATGAACTCCCTTAACTTTTATTTATCTGGGAAAGTTTTTATTTCTCCATCCTATTTGAACGATATTTTCGCTGTGTAGAGTATTCTTGGCTGCAGGTTTTTGTTCTTTAGGCTTTTGAACATTTGATTCCAATCTCTTCTAGCCTGTAAGGTCTCTCCTGAGAAGTCTGCTGATAGCCTTATGGGGTTTCCTTTGTAAGTTATTTTCTTCCACCTGGCCGCCCTTAGTATTTTCTCTTTGTCATTGACTTTTGCTAGTTTCACTACTATATGCCTTGGGGTTGGTCTTCTTGCGTTAATAAAGTTTGGAGATCTATTGGCTTCTGTCACATGGAGTTCCATCTCTCTTCCCAAGTTTGGAAAGTTCTCAGCTATTATTTCTTTGAATAGGCCTTCTGCCCCCTTCTCCTTCTCTTCTCCTTCTGGTATACCTATAATCCTTGTGTTGCATCTCCTAATTGAGTCTGATAATTCTCGGAGAGTTTCTTCATTTCTTTTTAGTCTTAGTTCTCTCTCCTCCTCTGTCTGCAGCATTTCTATGTTCCTATCCTCCAAATTGCTAATTCTGTCCTCAATATTATCAACCCTACTGTTCAGAGAGTCCAGATTTTTCTTAATCTCCTCCATTGTGTTCTTCATCTCCAGTATTTCTAATTGGTTCTTCTTTATAGTGTCAAGCTCTTTTGTGACATAGCTCCTGAACTCATTGAGTTGTCTGTCTGAATTCTCTTTTAACTTGTTGAGTTTTTTAATAATGGGAGTTTTTAAATCATCGTCATTTAGGTTCTAGATTTCATTGTCTTTGGGACTGTTTTCTGGGTGCTTATCATTTTCCTTCTGTTCTGGAGATTTAAAATATTTTTTCATGCTACTTGATGGCGTGGATTTGTGCCTCTGCATAGAGATAGAGTTTAGTTGATGCTTCTACTTGTTGTGACTGGTGTGGGGGGGGGGGCAGTTGTTTAGACTGCACCAACCAGGAACCCTGTCAGCTGTTACTGACTGGACCTGGACCCCTCCTCTTAGTCACAGTGGTCCTGTGGGGTCCCTCGTCAGTTGTGGGGGCAATCACAAGGGGGCCTCAGGCTGCTGGTGCCTACTGTGGCAGCCCACTTAGACACACTCCCTCCTTGTGGTCTGCAGTGCTGTTGTGGGCTTTCCCAGCAGCCAGGAGCAGGATCATCTATAATCACTGCCTTGTCCTTAACACAGCCCACAAGATCACACTTGTCCACTATAGTTCCCAGCAGAGCTATGGGTATCTTCTGCAGTCTGTCATTAGCTCACCTAGCTGTGCTACTTTTGCCCCAGGGCCTTCCCGCTTTGTGATTGCCAGTCAGGACCTCTCCACTAGTGCTGTGGAGAGGCTTTCACTGAGACTGCTGTAGGAACCTGGAGTTCCCCCCTGGGCTACATACCCATTTCACCGTAGCTCCACTCTGCCCCACTCCACTCTCACAGGATCTCTGGGAGCCCCCTGCCTCGTCTGGGACATGGCCAGAGTCCGTGGGCCTGGTGGTGGCTTGTAAGCTGCTGCCTTGTGGGGAATTCTGCTCTAGGGAGCTTCCTGGTGTTCTGTATGCTGGGCGGGGCCTCTCTACCAATGGTGAGCAGAGGCCCCCCTGCTGTGGGTGTGTGTGACCCTGGAGCATCCCCCCGGGCTGCAGAGCCAGGTGTTGGAGCTCCACCCAGTCCCCAAGCATGTCCATGGCAAGTCCGGGCACCCCCTGCACCGACCCATGTGCCGGAGACTGTGGGCCCAGCAGCAGCTGGCAGTCTGGTGCAGTGCCAGGGAATCCGCCCGCTGGGAGCTTCCCTTTGTTCTGGATTCTGGGCAGAGCCTCCCTGCTAATGGTGAGCAGAGGCTTTCCCTGCCAGGGAGGTGCGGGACCCTGGAGCCTCCTGCCAAGCCGCAGAGCCGGGCACTGGAGCTCCAACCATGTCCCCAAGCACATCCATGGGAAGTCCAGGCACCCCCTGCACTGACCCATGTGCCAGAGACCTTGGGCCCAGCAGCAGCTTGTGGTCTGGTGCGGTGCCAGGGAATCCGCCTGCCAGGAGCTTCCCTTTGTTCTGGATTCTGGTCCGGGCCTCCCTGCTAATGGCTAGCGGAGGCCTTCCCTGCCAGTGGGTGGGGGACCCTTGGGATTCCCCCTGGGCTTAGGTGTAATCGTGGGGCGCTTGAGTAGGGCTGTTGTCACCTGTTTCCACCATCGCTCCGTTGGTGAGTGTACACTCCCACCCTTGGTGCGTGGCAATGCTATGGGGGAGTCCGCTGGAAGAGAGCCTCCTCCAGGAACTAGGCTGTCCAAGGGTTGGCGTCAGAGAGTTTCACCTATTTCCACCTCCTCCCAGTGGGAAGTCCGTCTGTCTTCCGATGTATAGTAGCACGAGACTCTTAGGCATCTTGAGATGCTATCTGGATATCCTTAGGTTGGCTCCCGCCTGGCCAGCTGAGAAGCTCTGCTGCTCCCAAAGGTGGCTTTTTTCCTCTCTGGCTGGAGTTACTGCCTCTTCTGCTTTCGTCAGGACTGTCCCTTGTTGTGGGGGTTCTTTTTATCCAGTTTTCAGTTTTCAATCCAGGGTGATTCTTCCTAAAATTGTTGTAACCTGGTTGTGTTGTGGGAGGAGGTGAGTTCAATGTCTGCTCACAGCACCATCTTGACGAGAACTCCATTGTTCCCACTTTTAACGAGGTGAGCACACTGCTCATCATTCACACATCTTATGTGTTCATTGTTGTCACCACCCTAAAGATGCATCCAGCTGGTGGGCACCACAAAGTCTTCTCCACCTGTGCCTGACACCTGACCACCATCACTATCTTTTGTGGCACAATTATCTTCGTCTACTGTGCGCCCAACTCCAAAATCTCCAGGCACACAGTCAAATTGGCCTCCGTGTTTTATACAGTGCTGATCCCCATGTTGAATCCTCTGATCTACAGTCTGAGAGACAAAGATGTCAGGGATGCAGCCAGCAAAATATTGAAAACAAACTTTTTTCATATTGGATGCATATATTCATTCATTCATAAAGTAAATATTTACTTCAGTTTTTGCAGAATACCTTTCCAATTTTTGAGTAAACTGTGCATCGTGTTGATTTTCAAAAATAACTTTAGATTTTCAAAAAGAAATAATATGAGATTTAAGTTAGAGAGACTATATCTGGCTCTGATTTTATAAACCATAGAAGATCAATTATTCTGACTTTGTCTTTTTTTGCAAAAATGACATAATATGATATACTTCATAAATTGGTGTGTGGAACAAAAGAAAAGGTAGACAATATATTTGGTAGATTGTGCTTGCAGTAAATTCTGGTTCTGTTATCCTTTCCTCTTTGGTAACTGATAGATTGTAGATACTAAAGAAAAAAAACAATTATATATTTTAAATTAGTGAAATGGATGACAAAAGAAATACAGCTTCATTTTCAAGAACCTCACAATCCAGGGTTGTTAGTAAATATCATAATAGAGTTGCTGGGGGAGAGAGAGAGAGAGAGCAAAATCATTTGTGGCTATCAGAGGGATTGCTTCATAATTGTGTGCTTCTTTTACTTGGCCTTGAATGATAGGCTAGTTTTTAAGAGAAAAAGAGGGGAAAGACAGTAAGTTTTACTCAGGAGTTAAAAGTGTGAACCATGTTTAAGAAATGAATATATATAATCGAGTGAATGACTCAGCAAATATTTTGGGCTACTATTTTATGCTATATGCATACAAAGTATCTTGTTAGGTGCACAAAGGAATGAATATTTGCATAAATTACAGCCATTTCTAAATTATCTCAGAAAAGAGCTCCCGTATATAGGATGAAAGGATTTACAAGAAGTCCAGGAATATCAGCTTGCTTCTTCAAATAAAAACAAAAAAGAAAATATAGGGGCCAGCCACGTGGCGCAGCTGTTAAGTTCGCATGTTCTGCTTCAGCGACCCAGGGTTCGCTGGTTCAGATCCTGGGTGCAGACATGGCACCGCTTGGCACACTGTGCTGTGGCAGGCATCCTACATACAAAGTAGAGGAAGATGGGCACGGATGTTAGCTCAGGGCCAGTCTTCCTCAGTGAAATGAGGAAGATGGGCAGCAGATGTTAGCTCAGGGCTGATCTTCCTCAAAAAAAAAAAGAAAGAAAATATATTTATCCTCTATGTTTTATGCTTCCTTTCTATCACTGACCAATCAGTGTAAGTATGTCACTAATTCATATGGCACTTGACTAAGGGTGAATATCAATTTTCTTCATCAGGACTCTAGGCAGTCTTCATATAATAATTGAATGGATTTGTTGTAAGTGCTGAGAGCTATTTGCTTTCCTTGGACTTGAATGTTGCTTTAAATTGACTCTAATATTTTATTGTAATCTAAACCAAAAAAAATCAAGCCTATATTACCATATATATGAAGGAGGATTAATCTTTCCCTTAACAATTGAGATATTTATTATAAGATGCCCTCATAGACAGAGGTATCTGATTTGGAAACTTTGTAACATATCGATCTTTTCTTTTGTCCCTTCTATCATCAAGTTTGCTTGAATTATTTATATGCATTTCCCCTTTTATACTATTTGTGTCTGAATCAAATTCTAAATTTAGTCACCAAAATATTGAGAGAACAAATTTTAGCTGCTTTTGTGAAGGTAAAACTGAGCAACAATTTCATATTGGTTCAATGAAAATATTTAAAATGGTTGTATGGTTTTAAATTTAAAACGATAAATTAATATCACCTTTTTTTCTGGGTAATATTTGGATACGTAATGACAACCAACATTGTTTTATATATTCACAAATATAATATTGTTTTCTCCACATTGTCATTTAGTTGATATTTAACTGTACTAGAACAATTGTAGCTAAGTAGCAGAAAAGTTATATTGGCCATGATTGGAATCAGTGATGAATAATTCATTTTCAGAGAATAAATCTTCATGTTTCTTTTCTATCTAGTCAAAGGATGACTAAATTTTTCTGAAACCAGAGACAGAATCTCCGTATTTTTTATTCTGAGGAAATGGAGACACATATTCTTTAAGTGCTCTGATCATTGTTTTAAAATAATAGGTGACAAAATCAAAATGATAATTTGAGACTTCAACCCTACAGGTCTTGACACTTCATTAAATACAGATTTAAAGTTTCATGTTCTTTCCTTTTCTAATTTTAGCATTCAAATTACCTTTGGTAACTTCTATAGCTGCTATAGAGCATGATTTTTATTAGTGCTATTCAATCTTTATTAACTCATGTGCTTCTTAAGTAAATTAATTTAAAAATCTCTATAGCTGTTAGGATTTTAAAAATAACAATGTAAATTTAATTGAAAAAAAGACAAATCTAATATCCAATGCCTATCATAGCTATCTCATGTTCATAATAATTAGATTCAAAATATATGAAGCATCAGATTTCATGTTTTTTCTTTTATCCCTGAACTAATTTTTAAATTCCCTTACTGCCCAGAATTTTGGCCCTTAATAATCATAGAAGCACATTACTTTGCAACAAAAATATCTGTAAATTTACCTTTGTTTCCTTTGTTAATAAAGTTCTAAGTGATTTTTTTCTACAATGGATTACCATTATAACGATCATTATCTTACTCCTATTCAGTAACTTAAATATGCTACAAATTTTATGAAATTTTCAAAGATAAACTATAAAATGTCACCAGAAATGCATCTCTTAATGATATTGATTGGCATGAAGTTTGTTTTTATTTTTTAACTTCAATTAGTAAAAATATCCATGGATGAATATTTTTATTGCCTTAATAATATAGATGTCAGCATACTTAAATTTTATCACGTTACAAAAAGAAGAATAGGAACACAATTGCATTTTTTTTGTAGTAGGGATGTCATTCTAGTTTTTAACATTACATACATATTAAGTCAAAAACCTCTTGAGCCCTTATCATTAATAATTATTTTCATAATTTGCTAAACATAATTATATGCATTTGATTCATTGTTTAAGGTGCATCTGGTAATCTTCTAGCTTTAAAATGAAAGCAGTCATTGGAGAAATTAACTTTCTTAGTTTATTAGAAGTTTTTAAAATGACTTTGATGGGGCTGTCCCGGTGGCATATTGGTTAAGTTCGTATGCTCCACTTCAGTGGCCCAGTGTTCACCAGTTCAGATCCTGGGTACAGGCCTAGCACTGCTCATCAAGCCATGCTGTGGTGGCATCTTACATAGAAAAACTAGAAGGACTTACAATTAGGATATACAACTATGTACTGGGACTTTGGGGAGAAAAAAGAAAAAACAACAAAAAAAGAGAAAAAGAAGATTGGCAACAAATGTTAGCTTAAGGCCAATCTTCCTCACCAAAAAAAGAAAGAAAGCTCTTTGGTATCATTTATTAAATGACAATTTTTAAAATGTGTTACAATTTCACTTAGTTGAATCTTTTCTTTTCTTTTTTTTTCTTTTTGGCTGAGGAAGATTCACCCTGAGCTAACATGCACTGCCAATCTTCCCCTTTTTGTATGTGAGCCCCCACTATAGCATGACCACTGACAGAGTAGTGGTGTATGTCTGCACCTGGAAACTGAACCGAGGCCAACGACGTGAAGCATGTTAAACTTAGTCACTAGGCTACCATGACTGATCCTCACTTAGTTGAATCTTTCTTAAACCAATGTTATCAATATTCTGGCTTAAGTGTAAGAGGTAGCAAGCTAGAAAGAGATTTGCTCCCAATACTACAGCACAAAAAGCTAGATATTCTGCAAGCTTTAAACATTTTTGGAACCCACTGAATAGCTGGGGTCACCAGGTGACCAACTAACACCAGCACAGAGTTACCAGTGATAACATTCCATTGTTAGGGGTGGGGGATGGATAAGGGGAGAGATCTTCTCTGGAGTACCTGTGCAAAGGGAAGACTTAAAGTTTAAAGTGGATTAGACATTGAAAATATATTATAAGCCATCTTCTATCCTAATGTAAGGTAACATTAGAGGAAATTGAAGCTTGTGGTGCCCTGAGGTGGCCATAGTGTTGACAAAACTAAAGCCCAGCTCAACTCCTACACTTAATGTTAAGCAAAAGAAGTGAGTTAATTTCCAGGCAAAAATAGCATTTACTTCGGTCTCTGTTGTTCTACAAATGGTATCCTTTCTTAAGCAAAAATTATATGATGATACAAATGATAAGAACACAGCCCACTACAAAAATACAAAGATATTAACAGAATTAGATTCAGATATGACCTAGAGATTAGAAACAGCAGACCAGCAATCTAAAGTAAATATGATTCCTAGGGGCTCCAGTGGAAAAGATAGACAACATGAATGAATAGATTTGGAATTTCAGCAGAGTCATAGAAACTATTAAAATGAATCAAATGAAACGCTAGAAAAAATTTTAAAATAACAGAGATAAAGGATATTTTAGCACAACAGTAGCTTCAACAGAGATGAGAAAAGAATTAGTGAAATTAAAGATAGAACAAGAGGAAACACCAAAAGTTACAGAGACGCACACAAAAAAGAGTGAAGCAAACACCTAACAGATGGGTAACAATGTCAAGTAGTATAAATAACTATAATTTGAACCTCAGAAAAAAGGAGGAGGTCATGTCAAAGGGAATATGTGTAGAGATAATGGCAAAGAATTTTCTGAAAGACATCAAATCCAGATCCAAGAAGCTCAGAGAACACAAAGCAGAAAGAAAACACATGCACAACACAACACAGAAGTAAAGAAAGTAAAAGAGAAAATATTGAATGCAAGAACCATTACATAGTGTGCAGGGCTTTTCAGCATCTGGACTATTGACATTTTGCAATTTTTGTTGTGGGGCACAATCCTGTTCACTGTAGATTGTTTAGCAGTAGCTGTGACCTCGACATACTAGATGCCAGCAATACTCCCTTGCAGTTATGATAATCAATGATATTCCAGGCATTGTCAAATGTCCCCTGTGTATTTGTTTGAGGAGGAGGGTGGCATTGGGTACAAAACCAAATCTATCTTGGATTATCTAAAGGAAAAAAGGTAAGCACTACAGCAGATTTCCTGCCAGAAAATGTGAAAGTCAGAAAAAATGGGCAGCAAATTGAAAATGTCAAAAGGAAAACAACAAATAGTCAGTTACTCCAGAATGATATACACATGAAAATATCTTGCAAATTTTTTCAAAAGTGAAGGACGAAAAAACTTTTTTGAGACTAAACAAAACTGAAAGAATTACCCATAGGCATGTACTATGAGAAATATTAAAATGCATCATTTGGGGAGAAGGAAAATAGTACCAGACAGAAAATTAAAGCTACCCAAAGAAATGAACACTGGTAATTGTATAAAGAATAAGTGGATCTTTTTTCATATTTTAATTGTTCTAAAAGACATCAAACTGTCTGAAGGAAAAAAGAATAGCAATGAAATGGTACTTATAGGTTCTGTCAGAGTATAATACATAATAATATCATGATGGGTAAGAGAGGACTTAGAAGTTTACTGTTTCAAGATCCATAGGAGACCAATGATTTATTTAAAAAGTTTACTGTGAACTCCTAGAAAACCATTATCATTTTAAGGAAGCAAAAATAATAAGTCAACAGAGGATGCAAGATAAGTGGAATCACAGAAAAATTCTTACAGAAGAAGACAGAAAAAGAAAAGAAGCAAGGGATAGATTAAACAAATAGAGATAAGGTATAAAGATGATAGATTTAATTAATCCATATAAGTAATTGCATTAACTATAAATAGTCTAGACATCCAAATTAAAGTTGGAGATTGTCATATTAGACATTTAACAAAACAAATCTCTGCACAATCTAAAGAAATCTTCTTAATTATAGACATTATGAGTTAAATATAAAAAAATAGAAAAGACCTCATGCATGGATATATTAATATACATATAGAGTAGAACAAAGAAAAAATAAAAACAACAAAACAAAATCTCAACATGATTCTTAAATTAATTGACAAGCTGATTATAAAATGTATGCAGTAGGAACTAAAAAAAGACAAAGTTGAAAGTGAGAAAATAATTGGAAGCATCTCACTATCTGATCTCAATACCTACTATAAAGGTAAAGTAACTAAGATAATGCAGTATTACAAATATAAACATATAAATCAATGGATGAGAGTAGAGGATCCAAATACAGACACACATCTGAAAGGTCAAATTACTCTCCACAAAGATACAATGTCTGTACAATGGAAAAAATTGTCTTTTAACAAAGAATGATGGATAATTTAAACATCCACGTGCAAAAGATGGTTTATGGGATATAAATCCATAAATAACATCATATACAATAATTAACTGAAATAATCATAAAACTAAGTGTAATATCAAATTTGTAAAACTTCCAGAAGAAAACAAGAAAACATTCTTTGTTATTTCATATTGGACCAATATTTCTCTCTTTTTTTTCCTTAAAGATTGGCACCTGAGCTAACAACTGTTGCCAATCTTCTTGTTTTCTTTTTCCTGCTTTTTCTCCCCAAGTCCCCCCAGGACATAGTTGTATATTTTAGTTATGGGTCCTTCTAGTTGTGGCATGTGGGACGTCACCTCAGGATGGCCTGACAAGTCGTGCCATTTCCACACCCAGGATATGAACCAGCGAAACCCTGGCCTGCTGAAGCAGAGCACAGAAACTTAACCACTCGGCCAAGGGGCTGGAACCTAGACAAATATTTCTTACATATGAATTCCAAATCATGGTGAATAAAAGAAAAATTATGTGAGACGTCATCAAAATTAAATATTTTGCTCTTCAAAAGCCACTGTTGCAAGAATGAAAAGACTAAACTTATAATAGAAGATATTCTTTCCAAGTACATGTCTGAGAAAGGATTTGTATCCAGGGTATAGACAAACCTCTCAAAATTTAACAACACACTTCTAAATAAATCAAAGTTGAAAAAAGAAAGCACAATACAAATTATATAAAATTTTGAATTGAATGAAAATAAAAACATAATATGTAAAATTTTAAAAGATGCTTCTAATGTGCTTAAAGGGAAATTTAGGACTTTGAATGCCTAAATTAGTAAAGAAGCAATATGTCAAATCTAGAAGCTTAGCTTCCATATTTAGAAACTATAAAAAAGAATAATTAACTAAAAGCTAACAAACAAAAAGTAAAAGGAAGGATATAATAAACTCTAGAGCATACACCAACAATAGAAAGCTAGAAATTGATAGAGAAAATCAGAGTTTGAATTTTGAAAAATCAATAAAATTGACAAAATCTTTTCTAGAATTACTAAGAAAAAAGGAGAGGAGATACAAATTAGCATATTCAGATTTTAAAATGACCATAGTGAATATTATGAATGGCATATGTGAACAAATTAGTCGACTTGGATGATATGGACAGATTCTTAAAAAGACAAATTTACCAAAACTGACAAAAGAAAAAATAGAAAATCTAGATAGACATATAACAAGTTAATAGATTGAGTTCATAATTAAACCTGTACCACTGTGACAGAGTTCTCCTCTATTACCAATATATAGCCATAGATGGCTTGACTGGTTACATTTACAAAACACCTATATAAAAAATACTAGTTGATTAACTTATGTCAAAATTAGAAAAGGAGATCCTCTTTCCACTTCATGTTATTAAGCCAGTATTACCCTAATAACAAAGTCAAGAAAGAAACACGAGGAAGGAAAACAAAATGCAATGTTCCACATAGTGGTAGATATAAAATTCTCAGCAAATTATTAGCAAAATAAATCTCATAACACACATAAAAGGATAATAAATCATGACCAAGTGAGATCTATTCCAGGAATGCAAGGTAGATTTAACATATGAAAAACAATTAATGTAACACATCACGGATAGAATTAAAGACAAAAAAACTTCTGGCCACCTCAAAATATGCAGAAAAAAGTATTTGCCACAATCCAACAGCCATTTAAGATAAAAAGTCCCAACAAATTAGAAATAGAGAAAATTACCTCAATTACTCAATTCAATTATTCAATTACTTCAATAGAGAAAATTACTACCAAGCTTGCTTCTAGCATCACACTTAATGGTTTGGGAATGAATGATTTCCCCTATAGTGAAAAACAATGCAGGATGTCCACTCTCAGTACTGGTGATGATGATAGACAGACAGATAGTTAGATAGATAGAT
Organism: Equus asinus; assembly: GCF_041296235.1. Lineage (NCBI taxonomy): Eukaryota > Metazoa > Chordata > Mammalia > Perissodactyla > Equidae > Equus > Equus asinus. The sequence continues at coordinate 21,373,619 of NC_091806.1, forward strand.
AGATAGATAGATAGATAGATATAGATTAATAAATCAATCTGTTCTCCTGATTTGAAGTAAAACTAATTTTATTCACAGATAGGTTTCTGCTGATTTTTAAATTAATTTTTGTCCGTGGGCTCCACTGAGATGGTGAACATTTTGAGTTATTTGACAATTGTGTTTTAAATGTACTGTGTTTGATATTGATGTATTTTTTTGAAGTTTATATAAATCTATTTTCTCTCTCATTCTATTTTCAGAAGAAACCAAAAAAAAAACACCATCATTTGGTTTCCCAAACCTGATATATGATGGAAATAGGAGAAGAGCACTGTACCACTGTGACAGAGTTCATTGTTCTTGGATTATCAGATCCCCTGAGCTGAGAGTCTTTCTCTCCCTTCTGTTCCTTCTCACATATGGAGTCACTACGTTTGGGCCAACCTTGACATAATTGCACTGATTCAGGTCAGTTCTAAACTTAACACCCTCATGCACTTTTTTCTCAGCCATTTATCCTGTGCGGATCATTGCTGTTCCCCAATCATCACGCCAAAGATCTTATCCAATATCTTAAGAAAAAAGTCATCTCTTTCCTGGGATGCATGATGCAGTTCTACTTGTTTAGGGCATGTGCAGTCACTGAGGTATTCCTGCTGATTGTGATGGCTTATGATCATTTCTTGGCCATCTGTAGCCCACTGCTGTACATGGACTCCATGTCCCAGAAACTTTGAATGGTGCTGGTTTCTGGCTGTACTTCTCTGGAACTGTGTGTTCTCTGGTTCATGTGTTTAGCTCTTGAAATCCCATCCTATAGGTCGAATGTAATTAACCACTTTTTCTTTTTTGGATTTACTCCCTCTCTTTATTCTTTCTTGTTATGATATCTCTAGGAATGAACTTGTGGTGTTCACTGTGGCCACTTTCAATGAGATCATCACCATCTTGATCATCCACACCTCCTGCTTGTTATTCTCATCACCATCCTAAGGATGCAGTCTGCAGACGGAAGGTGCAAAATCTTTTCCACCTGCACCTACCTCCTCACAGCCATCATTGTTTTCCATGGAGCAATACTTTTCATTTATTGCCAGCCCCGTTCTGTCAAGAGTATTAATACTGACAAAGTAGCCTCGATATTCTACAATGCAGTGATTCTCATACTGAATCCCTGATTTATAGTCTGAGGAACAAGGATGTGAAAGAAGCTCTCAAGAGTTTTGAGATCCAAATTCCCTTTTGAAAAGCTATTTTCTTAGCAAGAGTCAGGGTTTTATCAAAGACTTTCAATGAGGGGCTAGCTTTGAGTGGATGTGAATGGAAAGTAAAATAGGGATGCATTTTTTGAGCTAACGGATGATGCATGCTTTTTTTGTTTTCCAGCTGCCTATCTTTATTAAACCATGTCTTATCCTCTTTCTTGGAGAGTTCAAGTGTATCAGGTACCTATGCTGCTCTTCTCTGATCTCTAACTGTCTTGAATGGGTTTTTCGGGTGATATTGTTAGACATAGTTTCCTGGTTTGAAATAACATCAATATTTTTCTAAAAAAGTGTACATAAAGAGATATGTCTTTTCATCATCTGTAATGCCTGCAACCATACTTTTATTTTTTGTTTGTTTGTTTGTTTGTTTTGTGAGGAAGATTGGCCCTAAGCTAACATCTGTTGCTAATCTTCCTCTTTTTGCTTGAGGAAGATTGTCACTGAGCTAACATCCTTGCCAATCTTCCTCTACTTTATGTTGGATGCTGCCACAGTGTGGTTGATGAGCTGTGCTAGGTCCTCTTGGGGATCTGAAACCGTGAACCCTGGGCTGCCTAGGCAGAATGCACAAACTTAACCACTATGCAACCAGGCCGGCCACACATGAAACCATTCTTGTTAAACTGACTTTATTATTTTTCACATGGAATGCATATGCATTTGCCTCATATTCTATGTTTTTTTCCAAGAATATTTGAAGTACATGTCCTACGAGTACTTCTGGGTATTACTTTTTGGTCTTTTGGTTATTTTGTTTTTTACCAGCATTTCAATTTCAAGGCAATAATTTTGTAACTTTTAAAATCTTCTCTTTGGCAAAATATTGACAATAATCTACTTTTCTTAAAAACTTTTCATAAAAATTAAATGATACATCTTAAGTTCTTAGCATTATGTATGGTATAATATAACTGATTAATAAATTATCTGCTATTATTGATATTGTTGTTTTTACTCTTATCTTCCGTTCTCTATTTTATCTTAAGTTTCGATTAAACAAGTGGATCATATATATGATACCATACCTTTTTAAAGTTTCCATATCCTCGTTAACATTTTTTTGCTCTGCCTGATATTATTTTAAGCATTCATTATATTTTCTAAATCCCTTATATTATAAACCCATTAAATTAGATTCCTATAGCTTCTGAAATAAATTAGTACAAATTTGGTGACTTAAAACAATAGACTTATTCTCTTACAATTTTGGAGATCAGAAATGTGAGATCCAATCACGGGGCCAAAACCAAGGTGTCAGCAAGACCATACTCCCTCAGGAGGTTGTAGGGGGCAATCTTTTCCTTATCTCTTCCAGCTTCTGGTGGCTGCAGGTATTCCTTGACTTGTGGTCATATTACTTCAGTCTTCAGGGCTAGCATCTTCAAACCTCTCACTTCTCCATCTTGACTGCATTTTCTTGTGTATGTAAAATAATCTTCTGTCTCCCTCTTATAAAAGACACTTGCAATGGCATTTAGAGCACACCAGATCATCCAGAATACTCTCCTCATCTCCAGATCATTAAACTAATCACATCTGCAGGCAAGCTTTATCTGAATAAGGTGACATTTCCAGGGATTAGAACCCGAGACATTTAGGTGTCCATTTTCAAGCTTAACTCACCCATCTTTTAAATGCAAAGTCAGTCATAATTTACATGCCCTATGTTCCTACAGTGTTAACAGTTTGTTTTCTTAGTTTCTTAAGATTTCATTTCATACGTGCTATTGTCAATATTTTTGCTGGAGTCACTAGTGCAGCATAGGTACTTATTGCTTTAGTGAAGCAGGAGGAACACTTGGTTTGAATTTAAACACCTGGTTCCAGTTTCAGATCCACATGGGTGATTTTTACGAAGACACTTTTTTAACCTCAATTCTTTCACATATAAACTCGGGAGAAGCTGCCATCCTCAGAGAGTTGTCATTGAACTTAAACATAATAACAAAACTGCAAGGATCTGTCCCATAAAATGTACTCTTATTAATGTTTCTTAAAACAGGAAGCTTTGGTTCGAATCCTGGGCGCGGACATGGCACTGCTCATCAAGCCACGCTGAGGCGGCGTCCCACATGCAACAACTAGATGGACCTGCAACTAAGAATGTACAACTATATACCGGGGGGCTTTGGGGAGAAAAAGGAAAAAAATAAAATCTTAAAAAAAAAAAAGAAAGCTTTGAGGGTAAGGATCATTTAGAAATATTCCAATATGTATGGTGAAGACAGCTACTCATTATTTCTTAAAAGAAATAAGTAATGACTAAAAGGATGGAATGATATTGTGCTTATGATTAGAACATGATTCTGTATTGGTTTCAAAATGTTTTAAATGGAGTGTTATTTCCCATATCACCCATGAGACCTTGCCTTTTTAAGATGAAGGTAAGAGAAACATTTTTCACCTTTGGTCCTCCAACTAGAACTTAGCATTGTTGACATTTGGAGCCAGACAATTCTGTGCTGTGAGTGTTTGTCCTGTGCATTACGGGATGTTTAGCAGCATCCTTGACCTCTACCCATTAGACCTCAGGACCACCCCATCCTTATTTTTGACAAGCAGAAATGTCTCTAGACATTGTCAAATCTCTGCTAGAGAGTGAAATCATCTTAGTTGGGAATCATTGGTCTAATTTGAGCTCTCTCCAGAATCTGCAATATCCCTTTCAGAGACATTGGATGTTAGGGCTTCAGCGACACAGGACGCAGAATTACTCTCACTTTAGCATGGATGACTATGGTCTCTACCTCCTACTAAAATATACACACACTATTCTTATCTAAAGACTGATTATTTCATTTTATTAACAAGAAGGACATCAGCTTTACTTTCAGTTCCACAAAACCTTGAAATGTCAGATTTTTCTTTCCCTCCCAATGTTGCTTCTTAGGTAACACTGTCAGTTGTCTGAGAATAATTGAGATGGACTGAGTGCTCCTAAAACATGTCTGAAAAGCAGCCACATAAAAATTTCTTTTTTATTTCTTCATGGAGTTTTGTTTTACATATATAATCTACTCACTCCCTTATTTTTAAACTATCGGGGTCAATGTTTTTTCTCATTCTCTTACGGATAGTATCTAAATTTTCTGGTGGGGACTCAGCTTTTTCTCTTCTTGGTGGGTCTCTGTCTTTGAACCTAATGGGATTTGGGGAAGTGTTCATGGCTAGTCATCAAGAGACCCAGTGATTAGTTTCTGGGTGGACACTAGTAAGCTAATGACTTAACCATGAGATCTTGCCAGAATTATTGAAAAAGAAGAGTTCCTTTCAGCTGAGATTAATCATCTGGGAAGAGACAGAGGGTCAAAACTGGTCATATCTCTCTTTGCCTATATATATATGTATGTGTGTGTGTGTGTGTGTGTGTTTTGAGTATTATCTTTCTCCAATAGGCATCACGTTCTCTATAAATCTCATTTCCAAGTCTCTAATCATGCCAAGGACTTCCAATCTCCAGATAATTGCTTATGTTGTTTCCTCTACTGCCTCTCATTCGCTATTCTGTAATTGACAAAATTTATAATGTTGAGTTCAAATTATCCTCCTTTTTCCTGTTTTGTACCTAGAACACTGCCTGGCACAATACTTTCACAAATAAAATATATTTATTGAATGGAGATTCTCTGATATATTCTGTCCTTGGATGGCCAGAATTACTTTTGAACATAAATGCACATATAACACATATCAGAGTCATTAACTTCATTCATCCATCTACACATTTACTTTCAAGATCTTTTAATTCTCCACAGCTTGATAGATACATTTTTGTTTCTTTCTTGTTTATTCCATCATCCTATCACATAGAACATTCTGATAGTTGTTTGATAAATTGCTTTGAGCTGATTAAATCAAACTGGATAGCAAATGTCATAATCCAATTTTATATAAAATAATCTACCATATTGAGAGCCAAAATAATTTTTTCTTTGAGACATTCTCAGGATGTAGAAAAACACATCATTTCATTTTTTGTTTAATCAACTCCACAGTAGAACTGTTTAATTGCTCACATATCTTTTCCCACTGGGATTTAGATATTAGTGTGTGTGTTCATGGGATCCAAGGTAAGATTGGAAGGCTAATCCCAAAATCCTCAAAGCAAAATATAAAAGGTTTTGCATTATTCTAAGGAACCTCAGCCTTCCTAAGGGAGGCACAAATCTATTGTATGAACACAGGAGGCCTGCCCAAATGGATTATGGAAAATGTCGCAATGGGTCGATTTTTTTATCTTTAACTGCCAAAGTTGATTTTTCCAATGAAAAATGAACTTCAGCTGACAACAGTGTAGTAAGAAGGTGAATGAAAGAAAGTTAGTGATCTGGTAAGTGTTCTTAACATAATCCTAGGATATTAGAGCTGGATAGGATTTTTAATGCTCATTTTCTTATACTCACTTAGTTTACACCCAAGAAACTTATGTTTTGAGAAGAAATATGCCTAGAATGACATGTTTTAAACCCTTAAGGTATTTCCAACAAAAACAATGGCAACAGCAAAACAGCACATTTAACACATGATAGTCTTAAGATAATTCTCAGTATTATTGGATTCTGACTTGGAATCTAAATATAAACACAATTTGCTTTATCTATTATTTCTTTTTAAATGTTTAGTAGGCTTAGATATAAGTTAAAGCTGACTCAATTTGTATATTATATTATTTATTTTATCCTATGGTCATGCATTGGTTTCAACAGTTATCAACACAAATAAAAGGAGTGGGATGGGATTAGTGGGTTGGCTTTAAGGGAATGGAAATCAAGTTTACAAAAGTAGTGACTAGGATTCCATATAGAGAGCTTACTGCAGGAATATATAAGTTTGCTGAACTCTATCAGAAATCTTCATTTCATTCTTACCTGCCGATTGTGTAGAACAGATTATTTAGCGTCTCTTTGGACTCCTCTTAATTTTTTGTTTCTTGCATTCTTTTCCCTTTCATTTTTCCAATTGGATTTCACATTTCATTTTTGAATCCTGCAAATTTCTTTCAGTCTTGAAGCATGTAACATTCTTGAAAGGTTATTACAGGTAGATAATCTCTATATAAATTGATTTCTTCCTTACCTTTAATTCTGTGATTGGAAGTAAGAGGTTTAGTAGAAAATAACTTGAGCAAAGAAGTGATTGCACCCCATGGCTAAGACCCAAGCTTATTTAAGCATTGTCCCTAAAGATATGCTTATTTTTTTGGTGCCTACTTTTTAATAGCCATTCTTCATAATTAGCAAAGGAGTTGATGCCACAACAAAGAAACATTTTCATCCATCCTTACCTCACTAACCACTGGATATAATTTTCTTTCCCTGACCTTCACAACAGTGTCCATTGCTCTAGTCTGAGGTCCATTGACAATCTTGTCTCTCATGTTTGATGATACATATGGATGGACTGTCACTCAATGAAAGTTGATATTTTCTAAGGAGGAAGCCACATGTATTTCAGGATAAGAGAGCTCCAAAGAGTTGACTAGTAGCTCAATGATGCTTTCTTTTTCCAATGAACCCTTTTGTTAGAGCAAAAAGTGAATCCTGGTTGATAATAAAATAATAAAAATTAATATCTATTGAAGCTCAAACTTGTCTCAATGATTGAATAATAATAGCTAATATTTATTGGATGTTTGGTATTTGAAGAACCCTCTTCAAAATACTTTACATGTAATAGCTCATTTAATCCTCATCGTTACCTTGCAGACAGGTGTTCCTATAACATGCAAGTTACATATCAGAAAAGGAAACCATAGAGCTCCTGAGATGTTGCAAATGTCCTACAAGTATTAAATGGCAGAGTTAGATTTAAACCCAGGCAGTCTGGCTCCAGGGCCCATGCTTTTAATCACCACAGCATTCTGTCTCTGTTACTATGTCAAAAGAACTAAATCTGCCTATCCCTGCACATATCCTAAATGAATATTTGTTAGTTTTAAATTAATACTCCTGTTTTAAATTTAACACATAGATTATTTGGAAAATAATTATATTATTTACTCCAGTCTTCTTCTTAAGTTCCACCATCTCTAATACATTTCCATCTCTGTGAAGGGATTGTTTATCGGAGCAGGCTCTAGCCCAATAATACAAGGATTTCCAATCTCTACCCTTGAATAAAATTGAGAAACAATAGTTTCTTAACATATTTTTTAAAAACTATTAGAATTAAATTAGATGTGATAGATCATTGAGAATTACAAGACGAAAATATATTAATGACAGATATGCACACTTATGTGGCATTCACCTAATTTAGTGAGAAACAGAACAAAGGTAGAAAATAAACTTTGAGTAATAATCCAGAATTCACAATCATTGTTTTATCTCTATTTCATTCTCTATACCCAGGGAATCACTTCCCAGATAGTTACATTCTTCTATTTACTCTAAATTATGCAAAGTTTTAGTAAAGATATTTAGTTTTACTTAAAACCTAGAACAAATTTAGGAAAGAACAGGAGGGTAAGATTTTGCTAATGCTATTAGATCAAGTTCTGAGATGGATGTTGTGAGATAAAAAAGGAAATATATGTCAAATGTGAATGTAATTAAATACTGACCTTATAAGGGACAGGAAATCATTTAAGTGTTTAAGCAAGAAGGAAACATAATACAAAATCTACTTCATACAGGTAACTCTTACAGTGGTTTACAGATAGATTTTGAAGCATGTTTGAAAGTAGGGTGAGAATCCACTGGAGAGAACGAGGCCAATAAAGAGGTTCAACCGAAGAAAAAGAGGGCTGAAACATAATAAAAGAGTTTCAGTGATGATAAAGAGGAAACATTGGATATCTGCCACATTTCCAGATAAAATAAAATAGATCTTCACATTGACTCAGAATTGTTATATTTCCAACTTTAGAACAGCGAAGGAACAAGATGGTGGGGATATTAAGATTGTACAAGGAAGTTAATTAACAATTATGATTTGATGAGAAAGGTATTCTCATTCTCCTATAACAGGTGATGAAACTGAAACTCAGTGATTAATTAGTCTGCCCAAACTTTCAAAACTACTCAGTGACAGAGCTTGTATAACTAAAAGAATTTTTCTTCTTTCTATTTTATCAGTGGATTTCAAACAATTTTAAGGAACTTTTTTATTCCTCAGAAGCAAAGCCACATCTCAAGGTGAGAAATACAGAACTGCTCTTCTATCTATAAAAGGCTTTACTTGGAACAGCAATGCTTTTATCTGTTGAGAAGTGAACAAAAACAACACAAATTACAACAGAGACTATTTATTAAGAGTTTGCTGTTAGCAATGTGGTTAACCACTATCACATGACGTTGGTGGAATATGAGTGAATTGAAGAAAGTAAAAGTAAAGCCCAGGTTTAGAGTTCAGCAACTGGTTTGATAATGCTTCCATTTAATGAGACAAACACTAAAAAGAGTGAAAACTTATGCCTTATACTACACTAATTGTAGCTATGCCTAGATGCTATCAGGATGTCCAAGTGGATTTAGAACTATTGCCCTATTTATTTCAATCATTTTACTTCAATTTTTTGTTAATATTGGGATTGTTATTAATATTGCCATCATTATTCTATCACAACATCAAAGTCCAGGAGAGCTGCAGAGAATGGAGTTGAAGAATGACACTGTGAAGACTGAATTCTTTCTCTTGGGATTTAGTGACCATCCAGAACTTCAGAGTGTTCTTTTTGCTGTTTTTTTTTCCATCTACTCTGTGACTCTCATGGGAAACCTTGGGATGGTTTTATTAATCATAATCAGTTCCCACTTGCACATCCCTATGTACTTTTTCCTCTGCATATTGTCCTTCATAGATACATGCTACTCTTCTGTCATTGCCCCCAAATTACTTGTGGATTTGGTTTCCAATAAGAAGACCATTTCTTACAATGGTTGTGCTGCACAGTTATATTTTTTCTGCTCTTTAGTTGATACAGAATCTTTCCTCTTGGCTGCCATGGCTTATGACCGGTACATAGCAATCTGCAATCCCCTGCTTTATACTGTTATTATGTCCAAGAGGATTTGCTGCCAGCTTGTGATTGGAGCATTTTTGGGGGGTACCATGAGCTCAATTATTCACACCATTAATACTTTCCATCTGTCTTTTTGCTCCAAAGAGATTAACCATTTCTTTTGTGATATCTCTCCACTCTTCTCTTTGTCTTGCACTGACACTTACAAGCATGACATTGTTCTGGTGATCTTTGCTAGTTTGGTGGAGGCTATCTGCCTTCTAACAGTTCTTCTCTCTTATTTCCACATCATAGCAGCTATTCTTAAAACAGATTCTCCAGAAGGAAGAAGAAAAGGGTTCTCCACTTGTGCTTCCCACTTGACTGTGGTCACTATTTACCATGGTACCCTAATCTTCATTTATTTGCGCCCCAGCACTGATCATTCACTGGATATGGACAAAGTGACCTCTGTGTTCTACACACTGATTATACCTATGTTGAACCCCCTAATTTACAGTCTAAGGAACAAAGATGTAAAAAATGCCTTTAGGAAAGTGATTAGCCCAAAATTGCTGTCTTAAAAAAGGGTGAAAATGAGCTTGACAACTTTAAAACCTGTCTGTTTCTTGACCTTTGGTCTAACTGATGACAAAGTCTGTTTAATGTGGATCTTTCCAATTCTGTGGGTAGCAAGGACTTAAGCTCAAAATAGAGTCAGAGCTTAATATCAGAATCAGGCCCTTTTATATCAGTTGTATTATGTCTAATTCTTTACCATTTTAAATATTAAATTTTTATCACACTCCTTCATTGCTTATGAAAGCCAAAATTAGTGTTGTCTATGGAGAATAATTTACTAATATTTTCTATGTAGGATAATTCATGTAACATATGAAAATGAAATATGCATGCACCATTTAAACCAGTAATTCTACTTCCAGGAATTGAACCTGTAAAAGCTCATTACTTTCAAATGTATTAATCGCAGCATAGTTTGTAGTAGCAAATGATTGAAAATGGTCTAGATGTCTATTAATAGGAGACAGGTTAAAAAATAAAGTTTAATTTTTAAATATTTATTCCAGGGGTAGATCTACCCTGTACGTAGTGTTCTATATCTAATATTCTTACTTCTTTTCTCCCTCCATCCTAAATTTTATCACAATTACTACTAATATTGAATAAGTCACTGACATCACAATATTCTTTTTGTGAAAGTAAATAAATGCAATTCACTGAGACTCTTTTTCAATTAATTATTTCCAAATTAATACACATACATTGTAGCTTGATGGTTCAAATTGCACTCACTCTAAAAAGCATTCCTCAGATACTAATTCCTATATGATCTTTTTGTGACACAATGTTCAATTCTGGATGACAACTCAGATTTGAAACCTCACTAAAACCTTAAGTGCATTTCTTTTAAGACTCTCAGCACTTCTAGTCTAATCATGCAGTTATTTGTCTGTTCTATTCCTCTGTTAGATTTATCTTTTAATTATTATGTCTTATTTAATCCCTTGCTTCTTCATAATAGTATGTTCCCTAGTGTAGATACTGAGTAAATTTTTATGAAATGAACATGATTGTTTACTATGGGTTGTGTATAATTTAGATTATGTGCCAGTAATGGGCAGAAACTATATATTTCTCTTGCAATATTATAGGTTAATTCTCCTGAGGGGTACTCCATACATACGTGATTATTACAACATAGCATCAAGTACAGCGGCTTTTTAAAAAACAATCTGCAAATATCAACTAAACAAAAGTATAGCTCAAAATATTTTCTCAAGAATATATTCACTCTTAAATCTCTTGATTGGTAGGCAAACAGCTAAAATTTCTGAAGGAGGCTATCCTCTCAGAGCCAGAGATGGGAATTGAAACTGAAAAATAGTGGGATGATGGCTTGGCTAGTTTCTAGAGCATGACCCAAAGAGAAGATGTGGCTGCAAAGTCTAATTGAAGTCCTAACATAAAGGTGAGGTTAAGTAGTAGGAGAAGAGATGGACTAAAGAGGAAAGCCTTCTGACAATAATAATGTATTCTGGGTTCTAAATCTAGACCACAGTTCCATTCACCACAGTGGAACTAACTTCACCAGAAGAATTTTGTCCATTCAGATCAGTAAAAAGGCAGGGCTCTGGCCAATGTAGGCTTTCAATAGGGAAAAATGGAATGGTAGCTTGTGGGTGATGAGAACCAAGTGCTTCTTCCTTAACACTGAGGAGGAAATATTCTCCAAAGTTCATGAGTTCATCACAATGGGAGGATATTGTTCCTTTGCAGCTAAGTGTACCATTTCAACCATGACCCCTGAGAGAGGGCCACACAGAATAAAATGAAATGAAATACTCTGTTGTTAATTATGTAAGCTCATTTCTTGGCAATATAGGGTCTGAAACAAATCAGTAGAGAAGTTTCAGGCATCTGGCCTGGACATTGAAATCACATGGTTATCTGTGAAGAAAGCTGTGCTCAGCCTTAACCAAGAGTGAAGGTATTGTCAGGGAAAGAAGTCCTAAGGCTACTGGGCAGAAAGGTCTAAACATGACCTGAGGCTAGAATGTGCAGCCAGAGTCGGACAGATTGGTTGAGCAGGCTTTAAAATGGGTAAAGTTGGATCCTGGAGACTCCAGTTCACGGCATGATGCTATGAAAGATAATGCCTTTTCTTTCAGCATCAGGGATTTTGTCCTTGATAGGGAGTTAGTTGGCTAAGATCACAGAGCTAACAAGTAAAAACGACTGAATGATATTATACATATTTAAACCCAGGACAGTCTCACTTCACGGTCTAGTTCTTATCTTAAATTCTCTCCCATCTTTATCATTTTCTTAAAATGAGTATAAAACAAAAAGAAAAACAAACACACTGGTTTCCTGAACATCTGTATAAGGCTATTAAATCAGTCTTTAAAGGAAAAAGTAAAGAAAAATAAAAGAGTATTTTTTTCCCTTACACATTTATGTGAAACATGGCCAGTGAAGCTAACTTTACATAACAAAATAGATTTAATTTTATAGATGTGAAATATTTAATACATTTTTAATAAAGTACATGGAGTTTGGAATGGATTTGGACAGCAATTGAGAGGTCCTAGTATGTGACATATTCTATGAACAACAAATAAGTTGTTTGAGGTTATAAAAAAAAATATTTATGAGATGAAATATTTTTGTCTAAAACTCCTCAATTCATAATGCAAGACAAATAACATGCTGAAAATTGAATGTTTTTAATATTTTGTTTCGTTCCATTGATGTTTTGACTGTATAACACTCAGCACATTTTATACACTAAAGGGATATGTAAAATTAGAGAAAAGGATCTAAATGAGGAACCTTGTATAACCTATTACTCCCTCCCCCCAGAACCAAAAAGTATCTCCATGTTCCTTTCATGACAACAAAATAAAATAAAATGAATACCCTTGAGAATCTGAAATTGCATTATATTTTTCACCATTGAATTAATTACTAATTGATTACAGTCTGAACAACATATGGAATTGATTAAGTTTTTGGAATAGATTACGGGATTATCAAACATCCAACTACTGAGCAATGACTACTTCTAAAATTTTGTATAGAATATAGTTCCAGTTTATTTCACAGATACACAGACCCAATATAAATCCTTACAAATGGAATACTAGTGTAAATACTACTTTTCCTTTTTCTTTGCCCAAGGAACATACATTTATGTCAACAACTCATTTATGTCAATGAGTCTTCCTTTACAACTTAAACAGTATCACTTGGGAATTTCAGTTATTTATTTTTTTATTTTAACAAGTATAATCTTATGAACACATCAGGAAGATGATTTCCTCTTTTATAGTGGCCTTTGGAGAAGGTCCAAGTCTTTTACTCCAAACTTCCATTCATGAGGTTTTTGTACAGTTGTTAATAGCACCATCTCTGTTCTCCAAAGTGAGGGCAAGAAGGGAAATTCACAGGGTGTTGTAAAGTCTATGAGTTGCAATGTAATCTAGAGCAACTTATCCTAGAAATCTATGCTGATACAATTGAGGCAGAACGTTGAGGAATAGCTTGAGAAGATTTTGACATCAAATAAACTCTGTCCCAGATTCTTATTTCAGCCTAAGCCAAATGACAACAATTGCAGATGGCTTTCATCTAAAATGAATATACTTGAATAAAATTAAAGAAGGGAGTTCTTTCTTTGGTAAATTTACAAAGGTTCATTTTTGCAACAATTTTCCAGGCTACACTCATTCATTGAGTCAATAAATTTTTTCGAATTGCATCCTGGAGCTCAGCATTGTAAATATCAAAAGTAGAAAAATAATGGTAAACAAGACATCCAAGGTCTATGCCTTTCTGGAACTTTTAGTCTAGGGAAGGAAATTTCATTATGTTCTTATTTATTTATTTCCTACTTATAGACTTATAAGTGTTATGATGGAAAGTTTATGGGGTGATACTGGTACGTAGGAAAGATGCAAACAAACCCAAATCAACCCACTAGAAGTCCCTTCTTGCTGAGTGTCAGTGTCGCAATCCAATGTACACATCAGGATAGATGCAGAGAGGGCTGATGGCCACTCTGAGTTTATTATAACCAGTGTTTCAATATATACATATCTTACATCTGTTAAACATACACAGGTGTTCTAGACAATGTAATTAGCGAATGCCAAGAATTCTTAGTGATTTCTCAAGAAGTCCTCCCTTGGCCTCTGTTTTGATATTATCATGTTATTACTGTGCTCATATATTTTATCTTGGAGCATGCAAGGCATCCTAGGCAACGGCCCCTCCTGCTCCCAATATCGTGTCTCCATCTGTGCCCCCGGGCGACCGGTGCCTGGCTTAGGTTGCCTCCCCCTGGAGGTCTTACTCGTCATTGGCTAACCAGCCTTCTCACCTCCGGGTCAGTTTGTTGGCAAGCCTTTTCCAGTGATTATTAACCCTTCCTGCATCAGGGGTGGCTACACTGAGCAAGTTTATTAAACTCATTGTTTTTAAAAACTTGGAGCCTTTAGGAGAATAAGTTGAATAGACATGAGGGAGTAGTTTCTATGCCCATTTTATCTCGTGGGACCCACCCATGAACATAGAAGGGAAGTATAAAATAACCCTCTTCGCAAGACAGCAAAGGGAACCTATTAGTACTGTTCCTTAGTTTGGAGGGAAGATTAAGATAAATCGTAACTGCTACCTACACTCAATTTAGGCACAATGATAAGTAAGAAATAATATCTAGAAGCTGTATTGGTGATACTACAGGGACATATGTGAAAGTACCTGAATTTAGCTCTCAGAATATTTAAATACATTTGAGTGAAAACATGGTTTCATTCAGAATATATTTTACTGTCAATTTCTTTTTTCAGGACACCTCCCATCCTTATTCTTTAAACTGTGGATCAATGGGTTTAACATAGGGATGGCAACTGTGTAGAAAACAGAGGTCATTTTGTCCATTTCCATAGAGGAACTCTAACTGAGTCCAAAATATATGAACAAGAATGTGCCATGAAATATAGCCATAGTGGTTATTTAGGAGGCATACATAGAGAAGTCTTCGTGACCCCCCTTGGCTGAGTTCATTCTAAGGGTGGTAGTTATGATATAACTGCATGTGAGGAGGACAGTGATGATTCTGTACCCCACAACATAGCCAATGAACATGGCATCACTATCTCATTGATGGATATATGTGAAGAGGACAGGTCTAGTAAGGGTGGGATGTCACAGAAAAAGTAACTGATGATATTGGAATTGTGGAATGACAATTGAAATATGCAAAATGTGTGCGTTGTTGAATCCACCAAACCTTTCATGTAGACAATGGCCACTAATTGGGTACAAACTCTCCTGGATTTGGCAATTGTATAAAGAAGTCGACCGCTAATGGCTACATAATGGGCATGTGCCATGACAGCCAAAATGAGACATTCCACATTTTCAAAGGGCCTAAAAGAATACATCTTAATGGCACATAAACTATATGGAATTCTCTTTTTCTCAGGTAAGAAATCAACCAGCATCTTGGGAGAGACAGAGGAAGAATATCAGACACCACAGAATGACAGACTGCTCAGGAAATAATACATGGGTGTGTGGAGTCTGGGATCCATCTTGATCAGCAGGATCATCCCAAGATTGGCAATCACAGCTATGCCATAAATAAGCAGAAAGAGCATAAAAATACCCTGTTGCACATCCTGTCTGTCAGAAAGTCCTAGGAATAGGAAGTCAGTAAACACAGTGCAGTTCTCAACAGCCATCACTCAGGTCTGGAAATCCCTGGTTGTAAGAGAAGAAAATGAAAGTGGAGGGTAACATCATCTTACTATCTTAATAGTTAAACAGCTGCTCTTTTCTATTTTTTAGTAAATACAAAAAGAGATAAATAATTCTAAGTCTTCTTTAAGTAAACTGTCTCTCATGAAAATGCATCCAATCTAATATAAATTGATAAAATTATAATGATAATAACATTGTCTATATTTGCATAACACTGTAGAGTTTCAAAGACAATTTCATCAAAATTAAATCATGTTATTTTCATAGCAACCTAAGTAGTATTTATGATCACTTTTGCTATTTTTCTTTCATAGCTAAGATTTCATGTCCTCAGAGTTGAGGCAGTAATTCTTGCAGTTAGTCAGTCCAAATAGCATATGTCTTCTGACAAGTTGGTTCTTTATTTTCAATGTCCTAGGAATATTGTTATATGGTGCAATAGAGAAGCGTATTTAAGTGAAAGGTTCAGATAATGAATATATTCCTTTGTTATTCCCTCATAATTCAATATTGTAGAGTAGGCAAAGCTATGTCAGGCTTCTAGATACAATATGCCTCCACTTTTCTATTAACCATTCAGGTCTTATCCAGTCTCAATTAGCAAGGGAGACACATAGTCTGTGTTCCAGGATCCTCTGGATTTATTCACCAGCAGATCAGATGTGTAAGACAAATGATAAAAGTCCTCATATGTCCATAGTCACATGATGTCTGAGAGAATAATTCCTGAACTTTGCCCCCAACTCAATCCCTAGAAATTGTAATATTGTTTTCTTTAATCCCTGTTTCTCTTGAGTATCTCTGAAATATGCCTTCCTTCAGTTTAAAAGAGATGGTGGTTCTTGGCAGGTCAATTGAGTTCTATGCCCCACTGTCATATTTTCCCCAATCCAATTATATTATATATAATGTCATCCATGACCTCCTTTGTTCTGTGAGAATGCAAGAAAAGTGGAGTTGAGGGGTCAGCCCCGTGGCCGAGTGGTCAAGTTTGCACGCTCTGCTTCAGTAGCCCAGGGGTTCACTGGTTCAGATCCTGGGCGCAGACATGGCACCACTTCTCAGGCCATGCTGAGGTGGTACCTCACATGTCACAACTAGAAGGACACACAACCCCAAAACAAACATATACAACTATGTACTTGGGCAGGGGGTGGGCGTTGGGGAGAAAAAGCAGAAAAAAAATGATTGGCAACAGTTGTTAGCTCAGGCACCAATCTTAAAAAAAAAAACAAAGAAAAAAAAGAAAAGTGGAATTGAGGGTAGATGAAGAACAGAAAAAGAACATATGCATAGCAATCTAGTGATCAATGTGCAGGTCTACAAACCTTTGGCCTAATTTCATTTAAATATCTTTCCCTGTAGATACATCATTAAAAAAAATACTGTCCTTTAAAACTAAAAATATTTTTAAAATATATAAAGGTGCAGGGAAAATATTTAAAACAATAAAAAATGTCTAACTACCTACAGAAACCATATTTGCATTTTATTATATTCCCTGCTATCTATATATATATGAATGTAAAATAACCAGATTGAGAAAAGAAATTAAAATAAAAGTTTGTAGAATTTTTCTTACTCTCCTTTTCTTTTATAAGGAGTTTCAGTCAAAAAAAGGATAAAAGAACTAAATAACTCTAAGATATAATTCAGAGACAGACAAAAAAATATTAGCATCTGGCTCAGAACTACTGACTCCTTTGTTATATGCAGTTCTGTCTACATGAGGGTTCAGCATTGTCTCCTGACTGACCTGGGTTATGAACTGTCTTTGTATCTGGTCCCTGGGTGTTGAACACTTGATCTCTCAGGAATAAGTGACAGATTTACTAAAATAGCTTATCATCTGATCTTTTACAGTTAGGGAGATTGTGACAGGAAAACAGAGCACTTTTAAAACTTTTTCTTCTGTCCCTGTCTACCTTAATACCCAACATTGTACTTGTTTGCTGATGGTAAATTAATCCAATCAATGATATACTTTATATCTAGTTCACTAGCTCCTTTTAAGCATTTTGTTTTAATTTTGTAAATTACAAAACAAATACACACCCACTCATGCTGATAACACTTCCACAGACACAAACACTCTCCATTAAACACAAAATAAAGATTTTTCTAAGTAAAATTTATTTTTTGAATAAAATTTTTTACATAAATAAAGATTTTTGTAAAAACAGCAAGAAACTGACCATATTCACACTGCCTAGGGACAACTAGATTTTTCTCTATATTATTTGACTTTTAATTTTTAAATAAAAATGGCACCAGAATAAATAAATATATATACATATGTATATATGTAACATATAGAATATATTCTCTGCTAATGGCCACTTGGTTTATAGACAATTCTTCATATCATAAAAGTTCTGATATGAGAATAATTCTGCATAAATAATTTGTCACAGCCAGCTGTTTCTTTGAAATTAATTCTAAGAAATGTCCTTTAGGAGCAAAGAGTTTTGACTCTGAATAAAGGCAGTGTTGGCCTTTTTACCTTTCTTAGTTGTTTCATATTATCTAATTTTCACCACATATTATTGTATGTTTTATATATTATCACATGTGTTCTCAGTTGTCTGTAACAACTTCACGATATGAAACAGAAATTGAAGCACAGAGATAAGTAAATTTCTACACTCCCATAGACATCAAATTTCCCTGAATTCATAGAAATTGCTCACAATAGACTCCTGAACACACTGCCATGAAACAATTTGTCTTAAAATGTAACTCTGTTAAATGCTCTCTTTGAAAGTTAAAGTGCATTTATGTTAAAGTGATATTTGAAAATTAACAAAATTAATGACCCATGATCCTAGATTTCTAAGAGAAGTGAGACTATTCAGTTCCCATCACTAAACCAAGGTGGAATCTCAGCAGTGATTGAGGGCAAAACGGTTGTTACATTGGAAGTTAACCTGTTTTATTTTTTTCACCTGGGCATTTGAAAATAATATCGGTGTGAAAAAAAAGTGATGTGGAGAGTGGCTTCATTGCACACTTCCAGGAAACAAATAGAAAAGAAAGAAATTGCTGCCCTTTGATGTTGTGCAAGCTGGCAGCTTTGGGGATAATCTCTGTATTGTCCATTCATTGAGCAATATTTTGTCATTGTGTGAATCATTGCTCTACCGTTACCAGCATAGGTGGGATGTGTTCCTTAAATGCCAACAGTTGATTGATATTCCAAGAAAATGTATAATAATCATGTACATTAAGCTGTACAATGTAAGTCTTAATGCTCTTAATTTATTATCACAAAATCTGAAAATACAAAATTTGTGTAAAAAACAAGAACACAATTAAGATGTGCAATGCATGTAAGAGTTTACAAATTTAAATATTTCAGTCAGTTTTGTATTTCTCCTGAAACCTTGCCTGTTATAAAAAGAAACAGATTTTGCAGTCATTTTTGTTTCCAAATAATGTGTTTGCCTAATTTGTTGTTAGGGAGTTTGCTTTCGCTTTCTATAAACCTAGATTTATCTTCAGGCAAAATCCAATGAAATTAGTATATTTTTAGGTTTTGGAAAAGTGGTTTTCGTGACAATTGTTAGTGTCTTTCATAAGGTGTTGCTGCTATTTGTGTGCTGATTCAACACTAAAATACCGAAAGTACTACTGTGGGAGATATTTTTGACGCAAATCTCAAAACACCTGAGTAATTGCTAATAATTGTCCATCAGGTAAACATAAGAAAATGATGTATTTGTGGTACCTAACAGCTTAACTACAATTCTCTGCTTCTCTTGTTCACTTTTGGAGAAGGAGGAGTCATCCTTGGTCATCTTGGTCATCTTCTGATTCCTTGCATACTCATTTTCCCTCAGGTCTCTCCTGTTTCCAGGGATACCAGATTTCCTCAGGCTACACTCAGTTTAAGCAGGATAAAGACTTTATCTTCATAAACACTGTAGCCCCTCCAGACCTTGCAGTCTAATTCCTACTCCCCATTCAATCTGGAGCATGGGTAGCAATATATTGCTGAAAATTGGATAATCTAAATTACTCCCTAAAGGGTTTATGGAAATATTAAAAAATAAATAAAATAACAAAAGGCAGATGTTTAACAGCAAAATAGATAATTATTCTATGAAATATTCTATGAAAGTTGCACCATTTATTTTAGAAAAACATGCTGAACTTTAATACAAGGCATTATTAAAGATAAAAATTTATAATGATAAAGATCTGAAGTTTCTTATAAACTCGTATTGTATAGATTTTGATATTGGAAAACCTTTTTGATATGTAATGCACATATAGAACATACTTAAATAAGTATACAGCTAGAAAAATTTTCAAACAAAAAAATGCCCTGTAACCAGGGTGAAGACTAAGAAACAGAACATTACCAGAATCACCAAAGCCTTATACACGATCCCTCCTATCATTAATCTCTTACACTCAAGGAGTAATTACTTTCTTTACTTTTCTCATGATAGATTAGTTTCTATTTTTTGAACTACATATAAGTGGGTACCTAAAGTATGTACTGTTCTATTGCGTGCTTCTGCAATCCATCCATGCTAGATGGATGCAATTGCAGTACATTCAACCTCGTTGTATAGTATTTATTTGTATGAAGAGAAAATTATTTGTTTATCTACTTTCATGTTTATAGGCAGTTGTTTTCACTTTTTTCTGTTAAAATAATGTTAATGTGAACATTTGTGTACATCTCTTTTGGTAGAGATAGACACTCATTTATTCTGAATATAGAATCAAGAGTTGAAATTATGTATGACTGTGAATGTATATAAAATTTAGATTTAGTAAATATTGTCATACAGCTTTCTATAAGTATGCCAATCCACATTTCCACTATCACACTCTCAGTGTGTGAGTCTTCTGGCTTTTAAAGATCCTCTCCAATACTCAATGTTGTCTTTCATCTTGATTTTAGCCATTATGTACAGTATTTTTTTCTCAATGATTAATAAAGTTGCATATCCACTTTTATCATATGTCTCTTAATGTCAAAATGCGAAATAGAAAGCCAGTTACAGGGGTTCAGTTTGATTGTTTTGAGGGTTCTACAACTCATGCTATCAGTCTACCTGTCATCATTGCCACCTCCATTTGGGGTCAAATGGCCTAGGGATGTAGTGTTTTCCATTGGTATGAAATATAGTCCCACCCATCTGTTATTCTTTTAATCACCCAAAATGGAAATGAGCATATGCATTGATAGATTTACATTAATATAGATATAGAATGTGATAGATGGATGCTTAATAAAGAATGCTCAGTTGAAGCCCCTTTTTTGACAGAGTGGAAACTGAGGTCCAAAAAGGAAAAGTGAGTTGTTGAAGATAACAGTTATAGTGAGTTGAGAGTAGTGATTCAGATCCAATTTTGTTACCATTTTTCTCCAGTTCACAGCATGTTTCTACAGAAGAATTCAAACTAGGTTAAATTTGCTGCCTCATAAGAAAGAACCACACACTTATTTATATAGTAATATTTATTACTGTTTGGTTTAAGAATTTTGCTAATCAGCTCTCCACCAGTATGGAGTGAATGGCTTGTATCATTATACATTGATTATACTAATTGTCATTACTCATTGTGCATACTTTTAGGGATATCAATGTGGAGCACATATAAGGAACTACAATAAAGAAATTGATCTACGACACTGACCCATTATACAAATTACTGAAAGAGGCCTTACACTGGGAGCTAGAGATGAGAAATGGAAGCTACAAATGGTGGGATGATAGTTTGGTCAATGACTAGGGCCTGATCCATACAGAATGTATGGCTATAAAGTCTACAGAAAGTTCTACATCCAAAGATGAGGTTGAGCAGTGAGGCAGAGCATAAACGAGTGAGGAAAGTCTTCTGATAGTGACACTACACGCTGGGTTATAAATTGAAATCACAGTTGCATTACTGCAATGAAGACCCTTTAAAAGTATAATTTTATCCAAACAGGTCAGTGGTGATGTAGGGCTCTGGCTAATGTAGTCTTCCAATAAGGAAGAATGGAATGGTAGTCTGAGGGTGATGAGAACCAAATGCTTCTTCCCTAACACTGAGCAGGAAATGAACTCCAAAGTGCAAGGGTTCAACACATCTCACAGATGTTAGATTTTTTGCAGCTAAGTGTGCAATTTCAGCCATGGCCCTGGGATTGGGCCACACAGAATAACATAAAATGGGGTACTATGCATGAATATTCTAAATGCATTTCTTGATAATATGGGGGCTGGGGCTTATATCAGTAGAGCAGTTTCAAGCACCTGGCTTGGACACGAGAATGGTGTGGCCAGCATGGGGAGCCATGAAGAAACCTCTAGTCAACTCTAACCAAGAGTGAACGCAGAGTCAGGAAAAATAAGTCCTAGGGTCCCTGGGCAGAGAGCTCCAAACATGACCTGAGGCTGGGATGTGAAACTGAAATCTGACAGACTGGGTGAGCAGGCTCTAACTTAGATAAAGATGGATCTTGGAGACTCCTTTTCATGACATGATGCCATGAATTATATTATCTTTTTTTTTCATCACAGGGCTTTTATTCCTCATGGGGAGTTAGTATGATTTTTATGATCTTACAAACTTTCTTGATCAACATATATATATATCCTTATAATGTTTATATCAAACCTATGTTAAAGAGACGAGGAAACTGAGGCTTAGCAAGATTAAGTAACCTCAGATCACACAGCTAACAAGTAAATTGTAGCACATGTTTCCCCTGCTATCCAAAATTTCACTTTAGGCCCCTTCACTTTTACAAAAGACCTACATAAGTACCTGCTTTTGCTAGCTGAAAAAAATTGAAAAGGATTTCTGCTTAAGTGAAAATAAATAGCATTCAGCGTTTGTTTTGCAGGGAGCCCTTAAGAAGACAGCAGGCACCTGGAGCAATGAGAGTGATGCTGCAAACTCCATCTCTGGGAACTATATACTCAGCATAGCTTTATTTTTTTGGTGGAAGATTAGCCCTGAGCTAACTACTGCCAATCCTCCTCATTTCACTGAGGAAGACTGGCCTTGAGCTAACATCCGTGCCCATCTTCCTCTACTTTATATGTGGGTTGCCTGCCACAGCATGGCCTGCCAAGCGTTGGCATGTCACATCCAGGATCCAAACCAGCAAACCCCGGGCCACCAAAGCAGAACATGTGAATTTAACCGCTGTGCCACTGGGACAGCCCCAAAATCTCTCCCTTCTTGATCATGTTCTTAAAGGAAAACAAAACAGAAACAAACACAAAAAAATCCTCCTTTTCTGACAATGTTAAAGCTTATTAAATCAGTGTCCATAAAAGAAAAGGGAATGAAAAAACAGTAAGTGATATATTTTTTTCCTTAAGCATATATGTGAAACATGGGAGGTGAATCCAATTTTACGTAACATGAATAGATTCAATTTTATAGATGTGAACATATTTAATATGTTTTAAGTAGATTAAGTGTGGAAGGGTTTTGTATAATAATACAGAAGTCCTAATATATGAAATATTCTATGAGCAACAAAAAAATTATTTGAGATCATAAAAGAAGATACCTAAGAGTACTAAATATTTTTGTCGTAAAACTGTTCAATTAGGAATTGAAGACAAGTAACTTGCTGAAAATTGCATGTTTTTCATGTGTTGTTTCCTTCTTATGATGCTTGATGTACATGACACTCAGCACATTTTATAAACTCAAGGGATATATAAAATTAAGGAAGAGGATGTAAATGGAAAACCTGTATAACCCATTAAGCTCTCCTCTCAGGAACCAAAAAGAGTGTCTTCATGTTTCTTGACAACAACCTGAAATAAAATGAATAATTTTGACAACCTGAAAGAGTTTTATGTTTTTCATAATTGGGCTAATTGTTAATTGGTTACAGTGAGAAAAACATAAGCAATTAACAAGTTATCAGAACACATGTTAAGATAATCTAACATCCAGCTACTCAGCAATGACAACTCTTGAAATTGTGTTTAGACTATAATTACAATTAATTTCACAATTATACAGAGATCCAATATAAATCATTACAAATGGAGTACTAATGTAAATATTACTTTGTTCTTTGGGTTTTTTTTGTTAAACACATATTTAAGTTAATAAATCTTCTTTTCAACTTAAATTGTATCAATTGGGCATTACAGTTGTTTTTTAAATTTTAACCAGTATAATACTATGAACACTCCAAGGGAGATGGAGTCCTCTTCCCCAGGCCCTTTGAGAAAGAAGGTCCAGATTTGAACCCCTAACTTCCATGCAAAGTTTCTGTACAGTAGTCAATTGCACCATATCTGCTCTCTAGAGTGAGGGCAAGAAGGAAATCCACAACCTGATGTGAAGGCTGAGGTACAATATAAACCTAGAGTGGCTGATCCTGGGGTTGTCTGCTGATATAAGTGGGGCAGAATGATGAGGAATACAGGATCTGAGAAGTTCCCTATATTAAATGATCCCTGTTACTGATACTTAATCAGCCTGGCCAAAAGAGAGGAAGCACAGATGGATATCATCAATGATGAAAATACTAGAATCAAGCAAAATAAAATAAAGGGGCAGAGGTTTTGTAAATTTACGAAGGTTTTTTTGCATCAATTTTCTAAGGGACACTCATTCAGTCAATATTTTGAATGGCTTCCTGGAGCCAAGCATTGTAAATAACAAATTAATAATATTGGTGAACAAGACAGACAAGGGCCTTCCATTTATGGTACTTTGAGTTAGGGCAGGAGATTTTAATTTATTTATATGTATTAATTTACTACTTGTATACTTCTAAGTGTTATGATGGAACATTTATAGGGTGATGCTAGTATTTAGGAAAGATACAAACAAACCTAACTTAATCCACTAATCCTCCATTCTATCTGAGCAAGTTTATTAAACTCAGTGTATAAAAAACTATTTGGAGCCTTAGGAGGGTAAGTTTAATTGACATGGGTGGAAGGGTTGCCCTGCCAATGCTATCTTATTGGAGTACAACCATGAACAGAGAAGGGAGGTACAAAAAGACCATATTTGCAAGTCAGCTTGTTACTACTCTTCTTTACTTTGAAGAGCAGATTCAGATCAGTAATGACTGCCCACTACACTTAACTTAGGCAAAAAGATAAGTAATAGAAAATATCTAGAAAGTGTATTGAGGAGACTACAGGAATCTATATGAAAGTACCTGAACTTCACTTCTCAGAATGTTTAAATAAATACTTTGGTAAGAAAATGTAGTGTCACCTGGAACATAACTTAGGGTCGATTGCTATCTTCAAGGCATCATTCACATCCTCCTTCGTTAAGCTGTAGATCAGTGGGTTTAACATAGGGATGAAAACTGGAGAAAACGGAGGCCATTTTGTCTATTTCCATGGTTTAACTCAAGCTGGGTTGGAAATACACGAACAGGAGCATGCCATGAAACATAGCTACACAAATTACTTAGGAGGAAAACACAGAGAAGGCTTTGTGTCCCCCTCTGCTGAGTTCTTTTAAGGATGGTAGCTAAGATGTAGCTGTAGGGGAGGAGAACAATGGTGATACTGCACCCCACAACACAGGTACTGAAAGTGAACAACTCTACCTCCTTGATGGTTGTATTTGATGTGGAAAGGGCTAGAAAGGGTAGGACATCCCAGAAATAGTGATTGATAATTTGGAATTGCAGAACGAAAGTTGAAATGTGCAAAAGTCGTTGACTGCTGAATCCACCAAACCTTCTAGGTAGACAATGGAAACTAGGTGGGTACAGACTTTACTGGAAATGGCAATTGCAGAAAGAATTGGATTGCAAATGGATGCATAATGTTCATATGCCATGACAGCCAACATGAGACATTCCACATCTGCAAGGATCCAAAAAAAATATATCTAAATGGCACATAAGTTACATGGGATCCTCTTTTGCTCAGACAAGAAATCAACCAGCATCATGAGACAGAGAGTGGAAGAGCAGCAGGCATCACAGAATGACAAATTGCTCAGGAAATAATACATGGGTATGTGGATTCTGGCATCCATCTTGGTCTGCAGGACCATCCCTAGATTGGCAATCACAGTTACGCCATAAATCAACAGAAAGAACACAAAGAGCCCCTGCTGCACATCCTGTCATAAAGTCCTAGGAATATGAAGTCCGCAAACACAGTGAAGTTCTCAACAGCCATCAGGTCTGGAAATCCCTGGTTGTAAAAGAAGAAAATGGAAGTGGCGGATAACATCACCTTACCATCTTAATAGTTAAACTGCTGATCTTTTCTGTTTTTCAGTAATTAGAAAAAGAGACAAAGTATGCTAAAACTGCTTTAGGTAAACGGACTCTCTTGTAAAAATATCCAATTTAATATGTCATAAAATGATAATGATAATAATATGCCTACAAATGTGCAACACTGTATTGATTTTGTAAGACACTTTCATCCAAATTGAATCATTGTATTTCCACACCAACCTATGTAGTATGTATGAGGATTTTTGCTACTTCTATCTTGTAGATTAAAAACTTGATTTCCTCAGAGTTGAGGCAATAGTTCTTACAATTAGTTGATCCAGATAACCCACATGTTTTGAAAGATTTTTTTTCAATTTTGTAGAAACATTGTTATATCCTGTTATAGATAATCATAGTTAAGTGAATGGCACAGGTAATGAATACATTTCTCTGTTTTTCCCTCATCATCCACAATTGTGGAACAGTAAGAGCTACGGCAGCTTCCAGGATATAACATTACCCTCTTTCTCATTAACCCCTCAGATCCTATCCAGCCTCCAAGAGCAAAGGATGGAGATAGATGTGATCCAGGACCTACTGGATCAGGGAGGGTGTTCACTGCTGGAGAAGAGGGTGGAATGGTCTGCATGAGTGAAGCACTAGAGGACACAGACAGGAATATCCCAGGGCTAACAAGGCTCCCTTTGACAGCTGCTGTGGCTCATAGGAGACTTTACATGATCTGTTTATTAGCAGATCAGATGTGTAAGACACATGATAAAATTCCTCATGTGTACACTGTCCTATGATGTCAGAGAGAGTCATTTTTGTACTGTATCCCATCCCAACCTCTAGAAATTTTAACATTGTTTATTGTTTTTTTTATCCCTATTTCACTTGAGTGTCTCTGAAATCTGCCTTACTTTGGTTTAAAAAAAGTTGATGAGAGGCCAGCCCAGTGGTGTAGTGGTTAAGTTAGGCGTGCTGTACTTCAGTGGCTTGGGTTCATGGGTTTGTATCCTGAGCACAGATCTACATTACTCATCAAGCCATGCTGTGGCAGTCACCCACATACAAAATAGAGGAAAGACTGGTACCAGTGTTAGCTCAGGGACAATCTTCCTCAAGCAAGAAGGAGAAGTTGACAACAGATGTTAGCTCAGAGCCAATCTTCCGCATCAAAAAAAAAGTATGAAAAAGAAAAAGAAAGAAAGAAAGAAAAAGAAAAAGTTTGATGACCTTTGGGAAGCCATTTGTATTCTATGTCTTACTGTTATATTTTACCCAAACCAATTAAGTTACATGTAATGTCATATATAACTTCCTCTCTTCTGTGAGAATATTAGAAAAATGGAGTTGAAGGTAGACAGAGAACAGAAAAAGAATATACGAATAACAATCTAGTGATCAATACTCAGGTCTACAAAATCTTGGTCTGAATTTATTTAAATTTGTGTCTCAGGAGATACATCATTTAAAAACATGCTTTCCTTTAAAAATATTCAAACTATATATGAAAGTACAGGGAAGAGATTAAAAAAAATAAAAAATGTCCAACCATCTCTGTAATCCATACTTGTATTTGATTGTATTTACTGCTAACTGTGTATATGTATTTAAAATAAATTGATAAAATTAATTAAAACAAAATTTTGGAGAATATTGTATATACTCCTTTGGTTTATAACAGGCTTTCAGTGGTAAAAGGATAAAAGTACTAAGGAAATCTGAAATATAAATCAGAAAAAAATAATTAGTACCTGACCCAGTACTACTAACTCCTTTGTTGTACACTGTTCTGCCTATATGAGGGTTCAGCATTGTCTCCTGACTGACCTGGATTATACAGCCATTACTGTGTCTGGTCCCTGGGTGTCGAATATAGTCTCTCAGGAATAAGTGTCAGATGTAGTAATGTGGTTTATCATCTTATATTTCATAGAGGCAGGGTGATTGTGAAAGAAATACAGACATTTAAAAAATATGTTTGTTTTGTCCCTCTCTACCTTACTGCCCAATATTATGCTTATTTAGCAATTATTATACTTACTGCGTCAAGAAGCATTCCTTATTTCCAGTTACCAAATCCCTATACCAGTGTTTCATTTTAATACCATAGTTTACAAAATGTTTATTCACCCACTCATGCTCACAGTCTTACAAAAAACACCAGACATATTCCTATTAAACACATTCACAAAGTAAAGATTTTTGTAAAAACAGCAAAAAACTGACCATAATTACACATCCTAGGGATAACTAAAATTTGTTGTCAATATTATGGATTTTTAATTTTTAAACAAATAGGATGTCAAAATAAACAATTTTTATATGTAAATAAGTATTATGAATAGAAGCTTTGCATTTGTTTCTATGATGTACATTAGTTAAATCAATCTATCTTCTGCTAATGGCCACTTGGTTTATATATAACTTCATATCACAAAAACGCTGACATGAGTAAAATCGTACATATATAACTTATCACAGCAGGTCTTTCTTCAAAGTAAATTATTAAAAACTGAAAGTTAAGAGCAAAAAGATGTAACCTTAAATATAAAAAAATTTTGCTTTTTTACCATAGTCAGATGATTCATATGATCTAATCATCAGTACATATTATCATTTATTTTATATATTATCAAACGTCCTGGGTTTTCTCTAACAAGCTCGTTATACAATATAGAGTTGAACTAGTGTATTATATTGTGATAAGAACACAACATAAGATCCACGCTCCTAGCAAATTTTCAAGTATACTATACAGACTGTTAACTATGGGCACCATGCTGCGCAGCAGACCCCTAGGACTTATTCATCTTGCATAACTGAAACTCTGTACACATTGATTAATACTTCCCTGTTTCCCCTCCCACTAGACCCTGGCAACTGCCATTCTACTCGCTGATTCTAAGAGTATGATGACAATTTTTGATTCCTCGTATACGTAGTATGATGTAGTATTTATTTGTCCTTCTGTGTGTGGCTTATTTCACTCAGCATAATGTCCTCCAGATTCATACATGTTGTTCCAAATGGCAGGAGTGATTTCCTTTTTTAAAGGCTGAATAATATTCTATTATATGTCTTTACCATATTTTCTTTATCTATTCACCCAATTATGGGCATTAGGTTGTTTCTTGTCTCTTGACTATTATAAATAATGCTACTATAAACGTGGGAGTGCAGATATCTCCTTGATCTCTCCTTCTTATTTCCTTTGGATATGTACCCAGAAGTGGGATTCCTGGATCATTTGACAGTCTATTTATAATTTTTTGAGAAACCTACATATTGTTTTCCATAAAGGCTGTACCAATTTACATTCCCAGCAACAGTGTACAAGCCTACCCAACTGAAATTGAAATTGAAACCAAAAGGTGATAAATAAACGTCTAGAGTCTCACAGACATTGTTTCATTGAATCTCAAGAAATTCCTCACAATAGATCCCTGAATACTTTGCAATAAAACACATGTATCTTAAAAGGTAACTCTCTAAAATGCTCTCATAATGGCGTAGTGTGTATATGTTAAAGTGACATTTGAACATTCACAAAATTAATGACCCGTTGATTCCTAGATTTCTTGGAGAATGGAGAGACTGTTCGATTTCCACTTCTAAACCAAGGCAAGATCTCCAAAGAATTGACGCAGAAGGGAGAAAATACGAAGTGTCACCACATTGGGAGGTAATCTATTTTATTTATATCAGCTGTGCATTGAACATACTATTGGGGTAAGAATGAAGTGATGTGGAGGGCAGCTACACTGTACAATGTCAGGAAGCAAATAGAAAATAAACAAATTGGTGTTCTTCGAAGTCATGCAAACTTGCAGCTTTGGGGATAATCTCTATATTGTCCACTTATTGAGTAATATTTTGTCATGTGTCTGAATTACTGCTGTACACTTACGAACATAGCTTGTTGTGTGTTCTTTAAATGTCTACAGTTGATTAATATTCAAATAAAATGTACACTAAACATGTTCCTTAGCTGTATATCTTGAGTCCCAATGCAGTTAATTTAATTGCCAGAAAATTTGGGAATGAAAAATTTGAGTAAACTACAACAACAAAAGTAAGATGTACAAGGCATGTACCAGCTTATGCATTCCAATACCTCAGGTAGTTTCATGTTTCTTCTGAACCCTTACCTGGAGTAAAAGGAAAATTAGGTTTACTGCCTTTTTTGTTTACTTATTTATCTCTTTTTTTCTTGTAGAGTTTTTCCTTACTTTATATTATGCTGGAATACTCTAGGCAAAATTTAATGAAATTAAATATATTTTTAACTTTTGGAAAAGTAATTTTAGTAACCAATTTTAAGGCCTTTTCAAAATATACATCTATTATTTGTGTGATAATCCCAATACTACAGCACCAAATGGTCTCCTCTTGGAGGTAATGTTGAGGCAAATCTCAAACCGCCTAAGTAATTGCCACTAATTTTTCACAAGGTAAACTCAAGAAAATTCTATATTTGTGGTAACTAAGAGCTTTACTACCATTCTCTGCTTCTCTGGTGCATATTTGGAGGAGGAAGAGTCATCCTTGGCCAGCTTCCTTTGATTCCTTTCCATACTCATTTTCCCTAAGGTCTCCCCTATCTCCAGGGATATCAAATTTCTCAGGCTACACTGTTTAGTCAGGATGCAATCTTTAACGTCATAAACATGGGTTCCCTGCAGACCATGTAATCTAACTCCCATTAAACTCAGAGCATGGGTGACAATATATTGCTGAAAGTCAGATAATCTAAATTACTTCCCAAAGGAAATTGTGTGTGAATAAGGAATGAATTTTTTTTAAATTATAAGGCAAAAGACTTACAGCAGAATTTAAGGCATCAGGGTCAGAAAGTGAGATACGAGAAAAGAAATCTATATCTACATGGCTTTCCTGGTATATCACTGGTGCCTTAAATATAATACTACACAGGCAACTGTCCACATATAAACTCCTTCATTCAGAAAATGGTTGTCTGCCCCTAAGGCATGGGCCATTATCAAATAAGTTCAGTTCTGATTTTGGTACCAAGAAAAACTTATGTTTATTAAGTCTTCTTGTTGCAGGAAACAAGATGATGGGATTCAAGGCAGGTTACCCCAAAATATGCCACTTTGATATATTAATTAGTTTGAGTTAAAATTAATTAAGAAACAGCCAGTGCAAGAAGGCCACTCTGACTCTCCTTGTCTCCCTGAAAGCAGGAAAAAATCTCCCTTGTGAAAGTTATCTCCTTGCACCAGAAGATAGAGAGACATCCTAATCATCAGGGAAGGGAATTCAGGGCTGAAAAGACTGCATAAACAAGCTTTGCTTAGTTTCTTCACTAATGACTACCCAAGCCTAAGTTTTTTTTTCTTTTTTCAATTCTTTACAAATTTATTTTTTCTTTGTTTAAAGCATGTAAACCTTGCCTGCTTTGGTCACTTCTTTGGATCTCATATCTTGGGATCTTCGTCCATACAAAATTAAATTAATTTTTTCTCCTCTTAATCTGTCTATGTCAATCTTATTATTAGACCAGCCAAAATAACCAAGAGAGGTAGGGGAAATTGTCCCCTCCCCAACAAAGAAAAGCAGAGGCTGTGAGTTACTAAAAGCATCTTTATTCTATAAGCAAGCAGCACATTTTCAGTAACATAAAAGGTAATTAATGAAATAGTCTATGAAAGTTATATTCTTTATTAATTTTACAAGAATATCTTGAAAACATATTATGTACAATAAACTGCTAGAGCTTTAGAATCATAGCTATATAAAGAAGGATTGTGGAACTGGAAATAACTTTAAGGATAATTATCAAGCACTCTTACAGAAAAGGGACTGAAGTCTAGTAGGGAAGGATGATTTGTTAAATATAACAGAGATTTAGAGTTGCTTTGGGTACAGGGTTCATAGTATATGTCTGTAGATTATTTTTCATTGAGGTTAAAAGTTGCTGCCACTAGGTTTATACAGGGCTTCCCACTTATTGGATCATTGAGCTTTACTACTGCTGTATTCTAACAAATGTAGTTGTATAGCCTATCACAGGTATGTATTTGTCTGTTCATTGTGGTACACATATGAGAAAATCTACCCTCATTATGGCATTATTACCTTTAGAGATTCCAGCGCAAGGCTGAAGGAAAAGAGTCTACAAATAAAAAAATGCCTTTTATATCAAACCACTTCACGGTCATTGATAATATAATATTCAGATAATAATATTTTCATCAGTCCCATATGGATGCGTGAGAATGGCGTGACATGGAGATACAGACATTGGAAGGAAATGGTGAGGAATGAAGTAAATAAGCTCCAACAGACCAAAGCCTTTTGACGTTTTCCCTATTTCTGTAGAATCCCAACATGAAATGGTTAGTTCAATCATCTTCCACAAGTCCCTATTTAAGTGAAGAAGCTACTACGCAATATTCGTTTTAAGTGATTTTTTGGGGAGATGAAGCCTGAAATTAATCGAATTGATTCTTCCATTTTCAGTCATACATTTATTGAGCTTATGATACCTCATTTATTGGGTTTAAAATTTCCTTCTTGTTAGTTCACATTCTTTAGGTGTGATTAAAGGGACCAATATGCAGTTCAAATGAATCTTTACATGATGTTACTGACATATGCCATATCAAAGAAAGATATAACCTGAATTAGTGACAATCAACTGAACCTCTGATTTGTTTGGACTTTAGTATATTTCAAACAATGTTTTCTGCCATATTGCTGCCAGTAAGAAAGATTAATAAAATAGAATGGGTAAATTGAGAAAATATATTACAAGTGGAAATCATGAAGACTTTTTTCCAAAAGAAGCATTAACCATTGATTTTTTTCTACCGCCACTTTTTTTTCAATCTGTCATAGTATTCGGCAAATGCCACCTTGAAAATGAGAGGAGCCTCTTGGAGTTTACTTCCATTCCGAAATTCTTTCACCAAGGACATTTACAATTACTTAAGGGACAGATTTTTAATAGACAGTTTGCAACATCACTGAGTCTTTTATGGCCTTTAGATATATAGTGACATCCATGCTTTCTTAACAAGCTGCTTCCAGTGGTTGACATTCAATAAGAAAATAGGAAGAGCCAGATGAAGCAGAACACTTCAAGAAAGTAGGCAAATGAATGCTTTTTAATTTTCATGTAATTAATATGAATATCATTATAGATTTATTACCTTAGTATACAAAACCATTTTATGTGCTTTTTTAAAAGGCATAAAAAGAGGCCGGCCCAGTGGCCCAGTGGTAAAGTTCACATGTTCTGCTTCAGCAGCCTGGGGTTCACCAGTTTGGATCCCGGGTGTGGACCTACACACTGCTTGTCAAGCCATGCTATGGCAGATGTCCCATATATAAAGTAGAGGAAGGTGGGCATGGATGTTAGCACATGGCCAGTCTTCCTCAGCAAAAAAGGAGGAGGATTGGTGGCAGATGTTAGCTAAGGCCAAATCTTCCTCAAAAAAGTTTAAAGATAAAAAAGCTGTAAAATATGTATACAAGGCACATATCACACCCTCATTTAATTATGTTTTGACAGATACCTAACAAAAACTCAAAAATGTAATCAGTTATGTTGATTTTTATTATTTGTTTTTCTCTTTTGTGTCTCAGACATGACACAGGTACTGGTAAGACAGGTATGATGCTCAGTCCTTGAGCAAAGAATGCTCACAGTCTCATGTTGGAATCAACAATTTAATCAACAGAGTGAGAAAGAAAATGATGTCTTAGGCAGAGTATTATTTGCAAACAACAAACAGAGGCATTTGACTAGGACTGAAAAGGGAAGAAAAACTGAGTGGAAGTAAATGACTTGAGAATTTTAGCACAAAGATCTGCTTTACCAGGACCCTCCACTCTGCTCTCTATCTTTCCCATGTTGACTTCATAATCTCTAAGAAGGCATTGTCTTCCCACCTCAAGAGCTCTAATTCCCAGCCTCTCTGTCTAGAATCCTTACTTCTCCCCACCATCAATTGTATCCTTATTCCTAGTTTATTTCTAAAACTGAATTTCAAAGCATCTTTACTTCTCTGTACTCTGGATTTAGTTATTTTTCTTGAATTTAGTGGATCCTGCCTTTTTACTTCAGGGTGGTTTAGAGTTTATTATCAATTATTTGTAATATTATTTAATTAGTCATACTCATTTTCTTCAGGATGTATTTCATTAGGATACATTATTATGCAAACATTATTATACATTATTATGGATTCACCATGAAATGCAAAACACCTAGAAGTGCAATGTAAACTCTAATAGCTCTTAGACTAATTAAAATAATGCATAACATAAACATCAAACAAATGAAAAATTGGCACACTAAAATGGAGATTGGAAAGTTTTCCAAAAATAGAGAGTGCCTTTTTAGAAACTGAGATATACAACGAAATATAGCATACTTAGGAATCTCCAAAATATTGGTACCATTCTGACTTAGTAAAATACTTACTTTACTAATTAAGGTATTTTAGACAACTTTATAGTAGAATAAATGATTTGGAAAACACAAGAGTATGTTTGTTTACATATATAAATACCTATTTGTTTCAAATTAACTTTTAATTTTTAGTTTTTTCAGGGCGTTTTTCACATCTTTGTTCCGCAGGCTATAAATCAGAGGATTTAACATGGGGATCACAAGGGTATAAAACAATGAGGTCATTCTGTCTTGATCTAATGTGTAGGAAGAACTGGGATGGAAATACATGAAGAGCATAGTTCCTTGGAAAATTGCCACGGCAGTTATGTGGGAGATGCAGGTGGAGAAAGCTTTGAACCTCCCCTCAGCAGAGTGGATCTTCAAGACTGACAGAAAAATATAACAATAAGAGACAACAACGCCTGAAATGGTGCTCAGTTCAATGAAGCCAAAAATGGTGAATATTGCTAACTCATTGATCTGTGTATTCGAGCAAGATAGCAAAAGGAGTGGCGGGACATCACAGAAGAAATGATTAACCTCTTTTGACTGACGGAAACACAAGTGGAATGTTAATGTTGTGTGTATCAAAGCATCTGCCATTCCCACCAGATAAACCCCAGCCATCAGCAGGGAGCACACTCTGCTAGACATATTGACTGTATAGAGCAACGGGTTGCTGATGGCCTTGTACCTATTAAAGGCCATCACAGCCAGGAGTACACACTCAGAATCTGCAAATATACAGAAGATGAAGAATTGCAGAGCACAGCCAAAGAATGGGATTGATTTCTTCTTGGAAAATATGTCTACGAGCATTTTGGGCCCAATTGCTGAGGAACAGCAGAGGTCACAGAAAGGGAGGTGACTGAGAAAAAAGTACATGGGTGTGTGCAACTGGGAATCCATCCTAATTAAAATGATCATTCCAAGATTTGCCAGAAGATTGATGAGATAAACGACCAGAAATGTGGTAAATAGGGTCACTTTGGTCTCAGGGTTATTGGTAATTCCCAAGAGAAAGAATTCGTTCAAGAAGGAGCAATTTCCCCTGTCCATCTTCTTTATCCTTGTTGTAAACTTTTGCAAAAATGATCAAGAAAATTATAGTTTGGCATTTGACTCTTCTGGATTTCTAAAAAGTGTTACCTGTAAGACAGAACATGGTTTGTTCCTGTAAATTGTTTTCTTTGCCCTTAGAATATAGCCCAACAAGTTTCACTTTTAAAGAGGCATTATTGTTTTGTGAAAAAACTAAAAATTTCTGAGATTAGAAGTTGATAAACTTTAATTTTAAATCTGCATCTCACTCCTGAGATATGTGACTCATCTTGGCTCCTGTCAGCCAATGTCAGGCAGTAGATTTGAATGAGCTGAAAGCTCATTCTACATCCAAAATAATACAAAAGGCACAATATAGTTAGAGAGACTAGGCCAGAAGATACAGGATTAATATATGTTTGGCAAAAGGATCACATTTATTGCATTATTCAAGAAACTCACTGGAAGGAGTGCCAAATGGGGAAAGGGGTCATTTGTACAGTGATGAATAGGAACTAGGCATTTGGTGGTGAACATGATGTAGTCTATATGGAACTAAATACATAATGATGGACACCTAAAATCTGAGTAATGTCACAAACCAATGTTACCTCAATAAAAAGTATGTAATTGCATGTGTCACTGACAAAGATCTTACATTAAATGAGCATTATTATTGTATTGTTTTTGGTGTATGGTGTCTTTAGTGTTTACTGAAACATGACCATGATTTGTAGAACTATTCTATCATTCTCCATCACTGGTTTGCCACAGAATTTATAACCCATTTGCATGAAGGATCTTGGCCAAAGCACAAACTCCTTCAGAAGTCAAAGAGAACTGCTAAAAAGAAGTGAGAACAGCAGATTATGATAAATAAAAGCACATATCATAGATTTTTAATTGACTTTTTCATTAAAATGAAAATGAGAGAAGGAAAAAATAAATGTTTCTGAGGTATATAGTTTTCTGTTTCCTTTATTCATGTAAGTATCATGTATGTATCTATTGATATATGAAAATAGTAATGTGCATTCTGATTTTATTTTTAATTTCTTCTAGACAAATACTATAATATGTGGTCTGTAGGCACTTGGACTTACATATATTGGTATTTGTAATGTGTTATCTCTTGTTTTTGATAAAAGTAAAGCAAATCTTAAATTTACATATACAATGATATTACTTGCACAGTGATAAAAAATGATGTTTACTTATCAACCTTGATTAAAATATAAATAAGTTAAATCTTTACTATCCTCATAGAAATGGCAATTGAGACCAATCAAATTCATACAGGGCTAGTAAAGAAATATCACTGTTTGGTTATTATATTGCGGAATTAATTCAACTGAATAAAGCAGGTATAAAATAATTCACTTACAAATTCTTCAATACATGATTTTTCCCTATATTCTTTAAATTTGTTCATTTAGACACTTACCTGAAATGAGCAAGTCTTTGTGCTCTTATCTTTGTTACACACACAATAGGCAGATTGCACTTTATTTCTACCTAGTGACTTTTGGGACCTAAATCTCTAAAGTAACTGCCTTCACTCTTCTGTGTTATGTGAATGTGATTAATTAGATTTCTATTTCTGCATTTTCCCCTGTGAATGATGCAACGAATTTAGCGAAGGCTGAACTTCCAATTCTTCACTCATCACCAAAGTGATCAAGGACATAAATTTACCAGAATTTATTTTAATGTTATGTTCATGGCACATAAATCTATACCCTCCTCCAGTGAAACCAGATGTCTAATAAAATTCAAATAGGTCCTCTACATAATGATTTTCAACTCATATTTATTGTTGATCATGTGTCTTCCATTTCTTAGAAACTCTCATTCACCTCCCATTTAGACATATGGTAATCTTATTTACTGCTTTTTTCATTAGTCATTGTCTGATTCCTTTTTTCCTCCAACTACATGTCAATCACCCTCAGTTTAATGATTTTATGACTGTATAGCATCCACTACACTTAGTATGCTCTTTATTGAATGTTTTTAATCTCATCTCATATGTCTTTCTACATCCCCACAATTCCTAACACAAGGATTGGTGTGATTGATGACTCAGCACATATGTGTTGTTAAATAGTTTTTTATCGTGAACCTGGTAGATGTTCAACACAGAGTAGAAATAAACAAATTTGAGGGCTTTTCTACAAATGTAGTTCATATGTACAAGGATGATTCTTAAAAAAAAAAAACTGTGGATAAATTTTTTAAAAAAATCCAAGTTCTGTTTATTTCCAAAAATACTTGTGTGCACTATTATTCATGGTAGTGATTTGAAAGTTACTGGAAGTGTGAAATTTGTGTCTACCCAAATCCCTCACCTACAGCTACCAATGTAATCTCTACCCTCCCTGAATCTTGATCAAAAGTATTGGTCTCTTTCATTGGACTCCTTCATTGGGACAGAGAGATAAATACTGCATTCCAATTTTCTAACCATAAAGTACTTTTACCTTCCTTTCTATAAATGTGTTTTTTAAGCACCTCTTCATTCAGCACTGAATTTGTGAGGGCAAAAGTTATGAATTCAATATAGTTCATTATGGAGATCTTAACAAATGCTTTGTGATTTTCATATATTATTTAATTTAACTCATCTTCATGTTTGTCATTACATATTTCAAATATTATCTTGTGTTTCCTGAGCTGTCTCTAATTACCTCGTTATGCAGATTCCAAGAGTGTTCTACAGAATTAATCAGTAAATTCCTGGAGTTTCATAGACAATATGTTTTTCTGACTCCAAAGCACTTCTCTTAATAGGTTCCTGACTACAGTATAATGAAAAAAGTCTTTTTTTAAGAAAAAATACCAATTGACTACTCTCATTAAATGTTATAGTGTGTTCATATTAAATTTACAAAAACAGCGGTCTACAGATTCTTAGAGATCTAAGAGAACTGACTGGTCATCGAATGCCTGCTTCTAAACCAAGGCAAGATTCTGCCAGTGATGGAGGCATAGTGGAAAAATAGAAAGGAGTTCCAGATTGAATATAATCTGTTTTATTTTTCTTAGCCAGACAATTTATTATTAATTTTGGTGTTCAATGGGTTGTTGTATTGCACAAATCCAGGAAGAACATATAAAATGAGTAAAATGGTGCCCCTGAAGTTGTGCAATGTGGAAACCTTGGAGGATACTCTCTGCATTGGTCATATTTTGAGTGACATTTTATATGTGAATCATTGCAAGATGCTGACAAGCACAAGTTTCTATGCATTCATTAGGGTCTACTGTCGATTGTAAAGTCCAATAATGTACTCTTGCTGTACATTTTGCTTTATTGTAGTTAATTTATTTATTTAAAACAATTCGAGTCAATACAAAATTTGTGTGCACAAAAGCAATTTATGAAGTGATAAGCATCAACTAGTGTAGGTACATAAATTTTACGGGTATTTTTTTCTTCTAAATCTTCACTAGGAACTAGAAAAGGACATAGCCTTTTTTTTCAAAGTTCCTATAAATCCAGACCACATCAAAATTTAAAATCATAAAACAAAGTATAATTGATTTGGGGAAAATGGCTCTTAGTGATATATTTCAATGCTTTTTCACTTTTTATTGTTACTTTTTGTAACTAAATTTACTAGCCTAGGAGGTATTGTTGAAGCCAAGCTCAAACTAAGAAATTGTAATAATTTGCTTCCCTTTAAACTAAAGATGCTGGTGCATTTGTGTTATCCAAGAGTTTCACTACCATTATCTACTGCTCTCGAGCGTATTTGAAGTAGTAGGAATTGTCCTTGATCACTTTATTCTGATTATTTTCAAAAAATAATTTTTTCATCAGGTACTTCTCTGTCTCCAGTGATGGCAAGTCTCTGGCCATCTGAATTGCACTTGGTTTAGACAGAACATAAATTTAACTTCGTAAACATGACTGCCCCTGAAGAGCATTTAGTCTAACTTCCCTCCAATGTTTTCCATTAAAATCTGAGTTTTAGGGACTACATTATTATTACAAATTTGTTAACTAACCTCTTAAAAGAATTTGTATTTAATTGAAGACCATGAAAGAAAATGATTTAGTTGGAAATTAAGATATTAGAGATAAGTATGTGAGAAAAAGTCTGTATCTAAATGACTTCCCTGGTGCCACCATAATACTATGTAGGCAATTGTCTACTTATACCCTCCCTCCTTCAGAAAACAGCTATATAGCCCTGAGTCACAGGCTGTTGTGAATTAGCTCAGTGCATGATAGTGATACCAAGGAAAACCAGGTTCATTAAATCTCCTTGGTGATGGGACCAATATTAGAAGTGTTCATAAGTTGAATAAGACAATTTTGATTTACAAAAAAGACAGCAATTTTAGTAGCAAAAGGGATAATTATTCACTGAAATATTCTATGAAATTTCTACCATTTATTTTACAAAAATATGGCAAACATTAGTGTATACAAGGCATTACTAGAGATAAAAATTCATAATAATAAAATTCTGAAGTTTCTTACACTATGATGGTGAATAGACGTTGTTTTTGGAGAGCTTTTTGGTATCTAAAATATATTGAGAGAATACTTAAATGATAAGTACACAGCTAGAAAACTTTAAAAATAATACCCCTTTAGCCATCACACAGACCAAGAAACAGAGCATTATCAGAATCACCAAAGACTTCTACTTTCTCCCTCCTAAGTCACTAGTCTCTTACCCCCAAGGAATAATTACTTTCTTGACTTTTATCACCATAGATTAGTTTCATAGGGTTTTCAACCATCCATAATTAGATGCCTATAGCATGTACTGTTTCATTCAACAACAAAATTGAGCAGTCCATCTACATTGCTGCATGTAGTTGCAGTACATTCATTCTTATTATTGTATAGCATTCTTTTGTATAAATATGCAATCACTCATGTATCTATTCTCATGTGGCGAGGCAGTTGTTTCCCTTTTTTTCTATTCCCCATAATTTTAATGTGAACGTTCTTATACTTGTTTTTGGGTAGAGATACATACACCTTCACTTATCTTGTGTATAAAACCGAGAGCTGGAAATGTGTGTGTGTCTGTGTGTACAAAATTCAGGTTTAGTAAATATTATCATACAGTTGTGCAAATCAGTATGTCAGTTCAGACTTCCATCATCACACCATCAATGTGTGAGTCTTCTAGCTATTCCACATACTCACCAGTTGTTAATATCATCTGTCATTTTAATTTTAGCCATTATGTAGAGTATGTGATTCCCCTGATGACTAATGAAGTTGGATACCTACTTTTGTTAGGTGTCTCTTAAAATCAAAATGCAGAACAGAAAGCCGATTAAATGAGTCTCACTGGACGATATCGTGGCTCCTTCAACCCATGCTATCTAACTATATGTCATCATTGCCACTTCCACTTCAGGTCAAATTATCCTAGAATTGTGATATAGTCACACTCATCTGATACTCCTTAATCTCCCCAAAGACAGAAGTTGGTTTCTGCATTATGCATTGAGAGAATCATATCAAAATGGATACAGAATGTGGTAGCTGGAATGCACAATAAAGTTTATCTAGTTCAAATCCATCTCTTGACTGGGTGGAAACCAAGGCCCAAAGAGAAAAAGTGATTTGTTGAAGGTCACAATTACTGTAAATTGATGGTAGAGTTCAGACCCAATTTTCTTGTCATTGCTTTACCATTTCATAACATGTTTCTAGAGATGATTTAAAGCAGGTTACACTTGCTTTCTCTTAGGAAAGACCTAGATACATCAAATTAGTGAAAATTCTTACTATTTTGATTTAATAAATTTTGCTAACCAGCTTTTCACCAGTAGTGAGCTAAGTGCTTGTATCATTATACATAGACCCTAATCAGTCATCACTGGTTACCCTTATGGTTAGGGATGCCAATGCCTGGTCAGAAATAAGGAACTCTTGTGAAGGACTAGATACATACTATTGACTCATTATGTACAGACATTGATAATATTTTATCTAAATTATAATATTTGTCACCAACTGGTGGTGAGTATTCTATGAGATGCTTGTGATTAGAGAAAGAGTTAAGGGAATAGTTAGGGTTGAGTTAGATAAGGCAAATTAGATTAAAATATTTCAATACTAGCTTTCCCTGACTTTCTATAGAAAGTCAGGACAGAAATCTCTTGCAGGTCAGTAACCCATCCCCTAGTTGAACCTTGAATTCCCCAATGTTTCCACTAAGTAATTTTAAAAATCAATTAATTCCATTTTTAGGCTCTCTTTTATTGAGCTTGAAATATCTCATTAATGGACTTAACATTTTCTTCTCTCTAGTTCACATATTAGACTTAGATTTGCTTATAGGAGTCAAGATTCAGATGAAATTTGATTTTGAATATATTTCAGTTGTTTTATGGGAGAGCGTTGTGCTACTCGATGGCATCTTTATACTTCTGAGATTGACACCAAGCTTTGCTTGGGCTTTAGTCTGATTTGATCTCTCCTGCCAGACTGCTGTTCAAGGTAGTACATAATTCATAGGTAACATGTCCACAATAGCATGGATTGAATGAGGAGATATTATGACTCAAAGAAACATTTCCCTATTGTTTTTTTCTACCTTTATATATCCCTCTATCAGGTCTCAGAATCCCAAAAAGACTATCACCCTAAAAAGCAGAGGAGTATCATTGTCCTATTTGGGCTTTGCTGTCCATCTGAAATTTTTTCACTGAAAGGTATTTTCCAAGGGCACCTACATAGCCTTAGATATTGAATGACATTGCTTGTGCAATTGTAGCAAACATATGAGTGTCCTTGATTCGTGTATGATCTTTCAGATGTGTGTCCTTGTCCTGTTTCTAACCAAACCACTTCTAGTGATTTGATCATCATCAAGCTAGAGCAGGCACAGATGAAATCATTAAATATCTTGTATACATTCAGATAAGAGTTCCTTGGTTTAATTATTTTCCAAATTATTTATTTGTATGTTTTAACTTTCCATTACTTTTAGCATCCACAACCACTTTATGAGCTTACATATAAGATACAAAAAAAATGAATTCAAGTCACATACTAGACCCTCAGTGATTATTTTTGGTTTCATATGAATTAATATTAGAAAATAACTTTTTTGGTATCTTTCTTTTTTCTTTCTTTCTTTACCTAAGTGCTATGCTGCTTCTTGGGTAAATTGATAAAATACACAGCTCTTAAACTCAGAATGTTCATAATCTCACACTGAAGATAAGGATTTAGAAAACGTAGTCATAGATTCAACAGTGTTCTGAAGAGCAGGGTGGTCTGTGGAACAAACTTGAGTACTGGACGGAAGGAAAGCCCCCTGGAGGAAGTGACTGGGTTGTGAATTACAGCTCTATAACCTACCACATTGGTTTTCTTTAAATTCCACAGAAATGACATGATTCTGCCCACTCAGGGCCCCTGTAATTGCTGGTCCATTTGCCTAGAATGCTTTCTCTACCTACTTGCATCTTTCAGTTTACTCCGATTTACTTTTTAATCTGAAACCTCAGATTAATTTTCTCCATTTTGAGGAAGCACTTTTTAACTTCCTTCACTATATCTGAACAACCTGCTTTGGGTTTATAGTGTTCAGTCCTTTTACATTGTGGCATAATTATGGTTTATTATAAATAGAGTCATGCACTGAATAATGATATTTCAGTCAATGATGGACCACATATACGATGGTGGCCCCATAAGATTAGTATTGTATAGTCTAGGTGTGTAGTAGGCTATACCATCTAGGTTTATGTAAGTATACTCTGTGATGTTGGCCCAATGACAAATTGCCTAACAACGTATTTCTAGGAAGATATCCCTGTTGTTAAGCAATACATGACTCTAATCTGATTAATTATTTAATTACTATTTGTCACTTTCTTTAAATGATAAGACTCACTAATATAAAAACTGCTGGATTCAGAGGGGCTGACCCTGTGGCATAGTGGTTAAGTTTGTCACCCTCTGCTTCAGTGGCCCAGGTTTGGTCCCAGACACGGATCTATACCACTAACCAGTGGCCATGCAGTTTTAGTGACCCACATACAAAATAGTGGAATATTGGCACAGATGTTGTTTCACGGTGAATCTTCCTCAGGAAAAAAAACAGAAAAAATTTTTAAAAAGTGCTGGATTCACTATGAAATACAAAGCACCCAAAAGTGCAATGGGTATTTGGATACAGTCAATAACTTTTAGAAAATTATATAATGCACAAATGAAACATTGGTAAAATAGAAATTGGGGAAAATAAGAACTTTTCCACAAATAGGGAGTACCAAATATAAATTCAAGACCTAAAATGAAGCATGGCATATGTATGGAATGACAAATTTTGGTATGGTTATAAGATAGCATAAGTACTTATTGGATCACCCTACATTAGTCAAAACAATTTTGATCTTCATGTATTACAGTGTAAGTTCAGAGGAAAAATATTTACATGAAACTTTTCAATAGAACCACTTTTTAAGTTTTTCAGTACCTCTTTCCCATCCTTATTCTGTAGGCTGTAAATCATAGGGTTTAACATAGGAATCACAAGGGTGTAAACCAATGAGGTCATTTTGTCTTGATCTAGGGAGTAGGAAGAACTTGGTTGGAAATACATGAACAGTAGACTTCCATGAAAAATTGCCACAGCAGTTAAGTGGGAGATGCAAGTGAAGAAAACTTTGAACCTCCCTTCAGCAGAGTGGATCCTTATCACAGCTAGGGTGATATATCAATAAGACACAAAAAGTCCTGAAAAAGTAATCAGTTCAATGGAGCCAAAAATGGTGAATGTCACTAACTCATTGACCTGTGTGTCTGAGCAAGAGAGCAATGGGGGGGAGGGGACATCACAGAAGAAATGGTTAATCTCATTTGATCCACAGAAACATAAGTGGAATATTAATGTTGTATTTATTGAAGCATCTGTAATGCCCACCATGTAAGCTTCAGCCACGAGCAGAGAGCACACTCTGCTGGACAAGTTGACTGTGTAGAGCAAGGGTTGCCAATGACCTTGTACTGATCAAAGGCCATGACTGCCAGCAGTAGACACTCAGAATCTACAAAGGTAGAGAAGATCAAGAATTGCCGAGCACAGTCATAGAGGGGAATTGACTTGTTCTTGGCAATGAAACCCACCAGCATTTTGGGTCC
This sequence comes from Equus asinus, assembly GCF_041296235.1. Lineage (NCBI taxonomy): Eukaryota > Metazoa > Chordata > Mammalia > Perissodactyla > Equidae > Equus > Equus asinus. The sequence continues at coordinate 21,417,881 of NC_091806.1, forward strand.
AGTTGCTGTGGAATAGCAGAGATTACTGAAGGAGAGGTGGCTGAGAAGGAAATACACCAGAGTGTGAAGCTGGGAATCCTTTCTAACTAAAATGATCATCCTAAGATTTGCAACAAGATTAATGATGTAAACAACTAGAAACATGGTAAATAGGATCACTTTGATTCCAGGGGTACTGGAATTCCTTCTCCAAGAGGAGGAATTCATTCCAAGAAGAGCAATATTCCTCATTCATTCTTCTTTATTTTTCTTCTAAAATGCTACAGAAATGATCAAGGAAAGGGTAGATCAAAGTTTTAACTCTTCTTGATGCGCACAAAAATATAATCTGTAAGTCAGAAAGGAATTATTTCAGTACGCTATATTCTTTATCATCAGAACATAGCCTAAACAAGTTTGATTGTTATGTTGTTTACAAAAGTTAAAGTGTCTGGGACAGGATTTTGAGAAAGTTTGATTTTAAATTTAGATGTCATCTATAAGATATGTGGCTTGTGTGAACCCTCACTGATGTATCTCAGCAATCAGTCATGAACTGAAAGCTCATTACATGTCAAAGGTAATACGAAAATGACACCTAAATTAAAGACAAAGCTGGATTATACAGCCTTATATTTGAAAAATAAATATCCAATTTGGCTTAAAAGTGATTAATCTTAGTGAATTCTTCAAAAATCATGATTTGCTTAAGACGTATTAAATTCAGACACAATGAACATATTTGTGTTTCAAAAATAATGAACAATATGATGTTAATGTTTTTGGTCTACATTGTTTTACTATTTATTGAGACATTAAATATATTTTAATAAATTTTCTCTAGAATATATTTCTGAATTGCCTCATTATTATTACCTACATGTCAGAGCAGTCTGGTGGCAAAGGACATTTCCCTTGACAAGAAAAAGCAAAAAATGCTAAAAAACAAGTGGGTATACAGAATTTAACATGTACGTTTCCATCCCTTTAGATTTTAAACCTGACTCATTCATTAAAAATAGAGGTTTGAATAGAAATAATGAATATATCTTTGGTATATAGGCTTCTGTATGTGTGTGTGTGTGTGTGTGTGTGTGTGTGCATGCACCTATGTCTCTCTGATGGAATATGAATGATGGTCTCATTATTTTCTAGATGATTAAATGTGATATCTGGTTTGTATGGGGTTGAATATACAGTAATTAGTATTTGTATTGTGATATCTCAATTTTTACTATTTAAAAATACTAGAAAAACACCTTAAATTTTCATATACTTTTCCACACTGATTAAAAAAATAAACATTATTCATCTTAATTTGGGCTAAGGTATAAGTAAAACTGTTCATTTGCTAATAAAAATGAAGTGAATTCACCCTGCTTTATTAAGGAATATCATTTTTTGCCATTAGGTTTCAGACGAATAACTAGAGGAAGTAAGTAAAAAAAATTTAGTTACAGCTTTCTAAATATTTGCTTCCTCATTTTTCCAAATGTAACGTTTTTATTCTTCACTTTTTAAATTTGGTGACTCCGAAACCAACCTGTGAGGAGCTTGTTTTCTGTGTTTACAGCTGTCAGCTGAACAATATAGACAGATCACATTTTACTTTTCTTAGTGATACTTGGGACTTAAATCGCTAAAGCCTACACCCTCACAGTTTTGGACTATGCAAGCATGCAATTAATTAGGTTTCTAGTTCTGAATTTTCCCCTGTGAATGCTTCAACAACTTCAGCAAACGCTGAACTTTTAATTCTTCACGCTTGAACCAGATCGATCAATGTCAGGAAGGTAAAATTATTTCATACTGTGAGTCATTGCTACCCTAAGTCTACAGAATCTTCCTCCAGTGAAATCAGACATCTAATTAAACTCAAAGAAGTCCTTTACTTAATTTTTTAATTTCAATTCTTATTTATCCTGTTGAATTTATTGCATTAATGTGTTTAATAAATTATTTTAACTATTATTTATCTTTAATTATTTTTATGTTTCTTTCATTTCTGAAACAATATCCTTCACCTTCGCACTAAAAACATACCAATTTTACAATGGTTATAATAAATACTTTTTTTTCATTAAGTCCATGTGATTCCATTTCTCCAGTCACATCATTCAATCAGTTGTCGATTATTTTATGACTGTATTATGTCCGCTATACCTACCACAGTTTCTTTAAATTATCTTTATTTTATTCTTACCTATGTCTTTTACCACATTGCAATCTCCTTAGAAATAATAGCAGTGTTTGGCTAATTTGCATAGTTCCCGTAGCCCTAGCACCAGGACTTGCACAACTAATGTCTAATTCAATACTTCTTAAATATTTTAAGTGGTTAGGTGAGTGATGGACCAATAGTAAAAATAAAGAGGCTTTTGGAGACCATTTCAGCTAATATTGATCACACATACGTGAGTGTATGGAAAAAGCTTTAAGAAAATCCAAGATCCTATTTTTCTAAAAAAATTTAGTTTTGCCTTTATTCATTGTAATATTGCAAAGGTGAGAAGTATTTGAGTGTAAATTTGTGTCCTCTCTAAATATTGTTAAAATATCTATACTACCTAAAGTGATCTACACATTTAATGAAAGCTCTATCAAAATCCCAATAGTGTTTATCACAGAAATAGGAAAATAATCCTGACATTTGTATGGAATCAAAAGACACCTGGAATAGTTAAAAGTCTTGAGAAAGCAGAAGAAAACTAAGGGCATCACACTTCCTGATTTTAAACTAACAATATTAATTCTTCTGATTCCAGAACATGGAACATTGTTCTATTTATTTGTGTGTTCCATTACTTTCATCAATAACTTACAGTTTTCAATATATATATCTTTCACTTCCTTGGTTAAATTTATTCCTAAGTATTTTATTCTATTCTTTTTGATTCTATTATAAATAAGATTGTTTTCTTAAACTCTGTTTCTAATAGATCATTATTAGTGTATAGAAACGCAACTGATTTTTGTACAATGATTTTGTTTTTAGCAACTTTACTGAATTTGTTTATTAGTTCTAAGTGTTCTTCAGAGGAGTCTTTAGGGTTTTGTATATACAATATCATGTCATCTGCAAATAGAGACAATTTGATTTCTTGCTTTCTGATTTGGATGGCTTTTCTTTCTTTTATTTCCTAATTGCTCTGGCTAGGACTTTCAGCACTATGTTGGCTAAAACTAACAAGAATGGGAATCCTTGTCTTGTTCCTCATCTTAGAGGGAAAGATTTCACCTTTCACTGTTGACTATGATGTTACTTGTGGGCTTGTCATTTATTGCCCTTATTTATATTGAGGTAAGTCACTTCTACACCTAGTTTGCTGAGTTTTATCATGGAAGGATGTTGAATTTTGTCACTTGTTTTTTCTGCATCTATTGAGAGGATCATATAATTTTTATCCTTCATTTTGTTAATTCGTTGTATTGATTGATTTGCAGATGTTGAACCATCCTTGCATCTGTGGCATAAATCCCACTTGATTGTGGTATATGATCCTTTTAATTGACTTTTGAATTTAGTCTGCTGAAATTTTGCTGAGGATTTTCACGTCTACGTGCATCAAACATATTGGCTTTTAATTTTATTTTCTTGCAGTTTCCTTATCTGATTTTGGTATCAGGGTAATACTGACCTTATAAAATGAGTTTGGAAGGGTTCCCTCATCTTCGGTTTTTTCAAGAGTTTGAGAGAGATGGGTATTAATTCTTTAAATGTTGGTAGAATTCACAGAGAAGCCATCTGGTCCTGGACTTTGTTGGGAGTTTTTTGGTTACTGATTCACTCTCCTTACTAGTAATTGGTCTGTTCAGATTATCTGTTTCTTCATGATTCATTCTCTGTGAGTTGTGTGTTCTAGGAATTTCTCAGTTTCTTCTAAGGTGTCCAATTTCTTGATGTATAATTGTTCATAGCGGTCTTCTATGATTCTTTGTGCGATACCAAGTATAATGTATCTTCTTTCATTTGTAATATTATTTATTTTTGTCTTCCGTTTTTTCTCTTTGTAAGTCTAGCAAAAGATTTATGTATTTTGTGTATCCTTTAAATACCAGCTCTTTTTTGATTGATCTTTTCTATGTCTTTTTAGTCCCTCTTTCATTTATTTAAGCTCTGATGTTTGTTATTTCATTCCTTTTACTAACTTTGGACTTAGTTTGTTCTTTCTAGTTCCTTGAGGTATAAAGTTAGGGTGTTTATTTGAGACCTTTTTTTCCTTAATGTAAGCATTTCTAACTATAAGCTTCCATCTTAGAACTGCTTTTGCCACATCCCTTAACTTTAGGCATGTTATATTTGTATTTTTATTTATCTCAAGATATTTTTTTGAATTCTCTATTGATTTTTATTTTGACCCATTGGTTGTTCAAGAGCATGTTGATTATTCTTTATCTATTTGTGAATTTTCCAGTTTTCTACTTCTGTGTGTTGTCTAGTTTCATACCATTGTGTGCTTGGCATGATTTTAAACTTCAGTGGTATTCCTGAATGGAAGTCCTGTTGGTTATCAGAGCCAGGATATCTGGGGATATGTTCCTCAGATAGCAATCACAAAAGCTGGGGTGCAGATGTCTATGCAAGATCCTTTCAGGGATATACTTCTGACTTGAGGTGAACAAGAGGGAGAGAGTGGAGGGGGGTGCCCACAGGCTTTTCTGATCTCCAGGGAGGATCTCAGTCAGCCACACAATGCTTGCTAAATTAGCTGCCTGTCCCTGAGGCAGTAGCTTTTAATGTTTGCGTATAGATTCCATTCAGGGAAAGACTGAGAGATTTTCTGCCTGTTCTCTCAGTTCTGAGCCCTGGTGTGATAGCTGCAGCTAGTGCTGGCTTCTCTTAATAACTACTTCTTTATTTGCTACACTCTCATGGGTCTTGTTTAAACAAGTCCCATTGGCTTTCAAGGATAGAGGATTTGGAGGCCTATCCCTCTGCTGAGAGTCTTAAAAGTTGGGCTTCTAGTTGTGGAGTCCAAATCGTTCACTTGTCAGGGAGAAGCTGAGAGCTAGAGGTTTCCTCCCAATTGTATGTCCCTGTGCTGGGGGTGGGATTTATTACAAAAGTCTGTCTCAGCTTTTCCTAGCCATTTCATTGTGGATATTTTTTCATTCTTCTGATGTGTAAGAGTCACTCAGCTGGTGTTTTGATTTCCTTCAGAGGGAATTGTGGCATGTGTAGCTGTTCATTTGGCGTGTCCATGGGAAAAGGGGAGTTCATGAGCTTCCTATGTCACTATCATTAAAGACCTTTCCTTAACCCCCAAAATACTTTATTTGGACAATTACATTGTCCATCAGTCACTGGGGATGTGTGAGAACGATGTCATGTAGAGAACCGAAGAAGGGAAGGGAATGATAGAATGGAAGTAGAGAGGCTATAAAACATCATAGTATTTTGATGTGGTGTCCCCTATTTATGTAGAATATGGAGATAAAAGAGTCCTTAGACGACATCTCCCCAAAGTTCTATTTCGGTCATGAATCTCCTAAAAATATATTCCTTGTAATGTGTTATTAAGCCTAATATATTCAGGGTGAGGAAGCACACAATTAATTCAATCAATCAATTCTAAGTTTGGAATTTCATTTACAGGGCTTAACATTCTCATCTCTTTAGTTCAAACCCTTTCATCCTGATAAAACTGTCAATATATAGATAATCAGTCTTTTGATTCTAAAATATGTACTTTTCATAATGGAGGGAGATAAGTTAAAAAGGTGAAATATTTACTTCATCTAAATTAGCAGCGATCCACTGACATCCCATTTTTCTTAGACAATACATTTCAAACAGTGTTTTCTACCATGCTGCTACTCATAAGTAACAATTCCAGAAGAGCATTTGTTAACTGAGGAAATATAGTTCAGTTGAAAACCCTTAAAGCCTTTTGTCAAAAAGAAGAGAAATAGTCTCCATAATATTTTTTTTTCTGTCATGATAATGTGATAGGTCACACTGTCCCACAAATGCTCTTTGGAAAATCAGAGAGTCTTCTTGGGTTTTACTTCCATTTTGAAATGACTTCCCGCAAAGGCATTTTACAATGGCAACTAGAAAATCTAAGACATTCAATGGCCTTTAACTTCTATCATTCTAATGGATAATAAAGAGTAACCTTGAGTCTTTCAAGGTCCTTCAAATCTATAGCCATAACCACGTTGTCTCAACAAGCTGATTCAGTGCTTTAACTGTCAGAAGCAATAGCAGAGACAGATGAAACAGACAAATATTAAGAACATACGTAGGCAAATGCTCTTTACTTTAAGTGTAATCGGCATGTATGTCTTCACAGATCCATTACTTTAGTATCCACATCCACTATACTTACTTTCATAAAAGTTATAAAGTATATATGTTCAAGCCACATACCATAACTTCAGTTAATTTTGTGTTACTCACATCTAATAGGCAGTCAAACATGTTATCTACAATTTTATTTTATTGTTTTTATTTGTTTGTTTTGCCTTTTGCTGTCCCAAACACTATGCAGGTACTTTGGATAAAAGGGATGGAATTCTCAGTCCTTGAGCAAAAATGGCTCAAAATTGCGTATTAGAGACGGTGATTGAATGAACAGGGTGGTATTAAAACAATGCTTAAAGGAGACAGCTGTCTGTGAACTATAAAAAGGGACATTTAACCAAAGCTGAGAAAGGGGAGGAATTGAAGAGAAGCTTCCTGCAAGAAGTGATAGAGGAGTTGATAGTAAATAATTACAGCGCAATGATGTAATTTATCAAGGCACTTTACATTGCTCTTTATAACCTATCCTTGGGATTCTTTAATGCTAAAACGTTATAAAATCGGCCACGTGAAGAATTCTGTACCTGTCAGGCCCTCTTCCTAGAATCCTTTCTGCTCCCCAAATCGCATTTCTTTTTAGATCTAAGACTATTCAGATATTCATTTCCATCCAGGGAAGCTTTTCTTCTACCGACTAGATTTTCACATTTTTTCTAGATTGTTAACCTCCAATTTTTAACTTTATGAAAGTTTTGAGCCTTATTATGAATTATTTGAGTGTTCAGTTAAGTAACGTCTATTTATTTTTCTTCATTATAGAGTTTATTAGTATAGAAACTCCTGGATTCATCCTGAAATGCAGAGCATCTAAATGCACAAAGAGCACATAGTGAACACAATAAATCTTAGTACTTGAAATGATGCTTGAGTGAAAGTATGATTAAAAAAAGTGGCAAAATTAGAAGGTTTGGGAACATTTTCTACAAAAAGATGGATCACAACTAAATTCAAGACCATGGTAAATCTTGACAGATTTGGGGAACTGCAACATTTTCTTGTGGTTGAGCTTTAGTACAGATACTCATTTATTTAAATATGTGAGAAAATTATGTTTCTCTTGTATCATATTATATAATTTTATGAAAATAACAATCATTAAATGTGTGAGTGTGTATGTGTACACACAAGTATTTAAAACCATCTTTTACTTCTCAATTTTTCTAGGGCCTCTTTCACATCCTTTTTCCGCAGGCTATAAATCAGAGGGTTTAACATGGGAATCACAAGTGTGTAAAACAATGAGGTCATTTTGTCTTGATCTGAGGAATATAAAGAACTCGGCCTGAAATACGTGGAGAGAATAGTTCCCTGGAAAATTGCCACAACTGTTAAGTGAGAGGAGCAGGTGGAGAAAGCTTTGAACCTCTCCTCAGCAGAGTGGATCTTCAAGACTGATAGGATAATATAACAGTAAGAGACAAGAACTCCTGAAATGTTGCTCAGTTCAACGAAGCCAAAAATGGTGAATAATACCAACACATTGACTTGTGTATCAGAGCAGGAAAGGAGGAAAAGTGGTCGTAAATCACAGAAGAAATGATTAATCTCATTTGACCCACAGAAGCATAAGTGGAATGTTAATGAGGTGTGCATCAAAGCATCTGCCATTCCCACCAGATAAACCCCAGCCAGGAGCAGGGAGCACACTCGATTGGACATGTTGGCTACATAGAGCAACGGGTTTCTAATGGCCTTGTACTGATCAAAGGCCATCACAGCCAACAATAGACACTCAGAATCTGCAAAGGTACAGAAGATGAAGAATTGCAGAGTACAGCCATAGAAGGGGATTGATTTGTTCTTGGCAAATACATCCACCAGCATCTTGGGACCAATTGCTGTGGAATAACAAAGGTCACAGAAAGAGAGGTGGCTGAGGAAAAAGTACATCGGTGTGTGCAGTTGGGAATCCATTCTAATTAAAGCAATCATTCCAAGATTTCCCCCCAAATTAATGAGATAAACAACTATAAACATGGTAAACAGGATCACTTTAATCCCAGGGTTATTGGACATTCCCAAGAAAATGAATCCATTCAAGGAGCAGCAATTTTCTCCAACCATTCCTCTTTGTTCTTACCTAAATTTATGAGGAAATAATAAAAAAAATGATAGATACTTTTTAACTTTTCCAGAAGTCCACAAATATTTGAACAGGAGAACACAATTTCTTTCTGTAATTGTTTTTTAATGCTCAGAAAATTATCCAGCCATGTTCCCATTAAATTACTCATCAATTAAAGAAGGGTTGCTAAGTATTTGAGAATGATAAAAAATAAATTGAGATAGATATTGGAAAATTTTTATCTGGTGTACATATCGTTCATAATATACGTGAATTTCTATAAGTTCTATTTCTCCAGACTTTAACTTTCTTCTCTCTGGCGTAGATTTAGATGAATTAATATCTCATTCTACACTCAAAATAATGTGGAAGAGACGATGTTAGTAGGACCAGGCTGTAAGATGTAGGACTAACCATTTTCTAAGCCTGAAAATAGTCACATGGACACAAAAAATGATTACCATTGTTACGTTCCTCAATATGGTTGGCTTAAAAGACTTGATGTTAATTCTAGAAACAGTGAGTATCATTAACGAATAATAATGAAAATGATTATGTTACTGTTCCTGGTCTAAATTATGTTTAGTTTTTGGTGAGACATGAAATAACCATTAAACCTTTCCTCTAGAAATTCTTATTACTCTGTCACAATACTCATGCCCTATTTGTGGGAGTTGTCTGGTGCCAAAGATGACTCTCTTGACCAAAGAAAAGTGCTAAAAATAAGTGAAAACAATAGAATACAACACATACATTTGCATCTTTTTGGTTTTTAAATGGAGTTTTGAATTTAAAAAATGTAAATAGAATGATGGACAATACATCTTTCTGAGATATAAAGGCTTCTCTTACTTGTGTATCAGTATATTTCTGTGTGTCTCATGTGTTTGAAAGTATATATGCATTTGTTAATATATGAGAATTTATTTTTTCTTGGAGTTAAGTAAATATAGCATGTGGTTCACATGGAGGTGAGTATGCATGTTGCTATTTGTAAGGTGCTATCTAAATTATTTCTGAAATAAAAAAACTTAAATTCATGTACATACTTCCCCAGTGATAAACAGTTCTCCTGTGACCCTGGATTAAAATAAAATCATTAAAATACTATTTTGTGAATACTAATAATTTCAGTCAGTTCTGTTCTGAGAAAAAATATAATTTTTTGACGATAGATTGCTGAGTTTATTAAACTGTGTCAGCAGCTGTAAAAATCAATCATTTATAAATTTCTTTTTCAAAAATGTCAAAAATTTCCCCTATGTTCCTTAAATTTGGAGACTCAGGAACCTACCTGAGATGAGTAGGTCTTTCTGCATTTGCTACAGGTGGCTGAAAAATAGGCAGATAGTGTTTTATTTTACCAGATAGCATGTGGTATTTAAATCTCTGACGCTTTCACCCTCAGGCTTCAGTATATGCTAACATGGGATTAATTATATTCCTTGTTCTGTATTTTCCCCTGCGAGTACAGCAAGAACTTTAGCAAAAACTGAGTCTTATTTCTTCACTATTGTCAACATGTTGATCTGACAGGAAGAAACCTGCAAATTACTTTTGTGTAGAGCTTCACATTTACACTGAATCTGAACCCTCTGCCTCAAAGGAGAAATTCAATAAAATACAAAATGATCCCCTTCTTAGTAATTTTCATCTCCTTTCTATTTTTCATTTTGTTTACTCTATTTGTGAAGCATTCTCCTTCACCAACTCATTTGGGAATATTATTATCCTTTGATGGTACTAATTTTACTGAGACATAGTTTTATATACTATAAAATTTACCCTTTCCATGTATGCACTTCTTTAGTTTTTTGTATTTTCACAAAGTTGTGCAGCCATCACCACTATCTAATTCCAGAACATTTTTCATCACTCGGGTAAGTAACTCATACTCAACAGGCACTTCCCCTTCTTGCCTCCCCACTACTCCTGGCAACCACCAATCTGCTTCCTGACTGTATGAGATTGCCTATACTGGACAGCTCAGATCTTGGCATTATACAATATGTGTGTGTGTTGGGGGGGGGGGTGGGTTGTTGATAGTGGTCTTCTTTTACTTAGCATAGTGTTTTCAAGATTCATCCATGTTTTAGCATTTTCAGAATTTCCTTTTTTATGGCTGAATTATATTTCATTTTATGAATAAGGTACATTATCCATTCATCAGTTAATGGACATTTAGGTTTTCTCTACTTTTTAACTGTTATTCATAATTATGCTTAAACATTCCTGTCAATGGAAACTATAAAGGTCACTTTCTTCAACAAGCATTGTCTCATTCTCATCCCCAAAATGCATCTCATCCATCCACACTTTGTTGATTTTATGACTCTATCACATTCTCTATACTTAGTAGACTCTTTTTTGAATTATTTTTATTTTATTCATATAAAAATCTCTATTACTTTTAAGCCTTTATAAATACTTTCAGTTTTTAATTTTGTATTTCCCAAAGTCTGTAGGACAAGGATTTACAAAGGTAATTGCACCCTAAATATTTATTCTTAAATATTTTAGGTTACTTGAAATGGAGGCTGGTGTATGAATAGCAATGCAGTAGCTTTTGGAATTTTTTTCTGCTGACATATTTCCTATGTGCAAGTATGATCCAGTTAAAAACTTGTGCGTGGATAATCATTTTTCAAGAATAAACTTAGGGGCGGGCCCCATGGCTGAGTGGTTAAGTTCAAGCTCCCCTTCGGCGCCCCAGGGTTCGGATCCTGGGCGCTGACATGGAGCTGCTCTTTAGGCCATGTTGAGGTGGCTCCCACATGCCACAGCTAGAAGGAGCCACAACTAAAATATACAACTGTGTACTGGGGGCGTTTGGGCAGAAAAAAGCAGGGAAAAAAAGGGAAAAAGTGGCAACAGTTGTTAGCTCAGGCGCCAATCTTTAAAAAAAAAACAAATTTAGTTTGCTACTATACATACTAATTGTTTAAGAAATTGAGAATAGTTGTAAGTTTGAATTTCCTGTCCTCCCCATATACTTCCCAAGAGATAACAGTGGAATTCTCCATACTTCTTAAACCTTGATTATCCATCTTGGAATCTGGTGTGACTGGGTTACTTCCCAAGGTCCCAGAGTTAAGTCTGATTTCACAAAGACAATGATTGAAATGCCTGTCACTTTTCCTTCTATATAGCCGCCGTTCCAGTACCACTTTATTCAGTGGCTTTGTAAGTATGTACAAAACAAAGAATAAAAAGGTTACACACATTCTCATGCATTTAGTTAAAGTGTTAAAAATATTAATAAAAGAATCTGGAATGAGAAATCTCAAAGTTCTGCAGTGGCCTATGATGGTTTGGCAGATTAAAGATGACTGCACACATCTTACACCTTTTCCTTAAAGACAATGTTCTTATATATCCTCCTGTTGAATTTTTGCTGTTCTTTAACTGCTTTGACTAACAGAAATATGCAGAGCTATTGTATGTCACTACTGAGAGCTGCCACGTAGGAAGTCCAACTATCCTTCTGAGTAAACCATATGATAGACTCTGAGACTATATGGAGAGGGAAGGGGGCCAGCTGAGTAGATCTTTCTAGGCATTCTCATCCTGGTGCCAGTTATGAGAGACCCTATAGCCTATCCCAACTTTCAACTGAATACTTCATTGTGACCTCAGCCAACATAAGGAAGAACAGAATAATTGACCAATGATCATTGTTTTAAGCCATGCAATGTTTATATAGTAAAAGGTAACCAGAATAGTATATAGAGAATATAACTAGAGAGAAACTTTGTTTCAGGAAGTATTTATTTTCACTATTATGTACTTTTTCATGTATACACAGATATATATTCTATAAATAAGGATGTTTGTTTCTAGACTCAATTCTTAAACTCTTCCTTTGTCTTTGATTCATCAGAATACTATCCAAATTTTCTATTTCTAAGTTTCCTTAGGAGAAATAATTGGTCTAGATAGTTCACAATAAAATTTCCAGTACTAAAAGGCTATGAAGGAACCCCAAAAGCACAGCATGAAAGGCTAACACATTCAGAGATAAGTATGTAAAATCAACTCTAAATTTCATTAATAGTGAGCATAGGTGTTGTTTTCAGGAATACCTGGATTCCATTAACAACGTTTGGAAATGGAAAATGGGAAAAAATACACTGATCTTACATCTGCAGTGTATCTTCACTTTTAGAATTATGATGATTCACAAGTAATAGTGTTATCACTAATCATCTTATAGTTTCCTCTCTACTTAGTGAAGTAAAAGAATAACTTTTATAAGTAAGAATTTACGGTCCATTTAAATTCCCTTAGCAATTATTTAATTAACTCTCTACAGTAAATGAGTGATACCACAAAGCAGTTCAGAGAAATGTTATATTCAATAATAAACTAATAGCTTGGGCAAGCATTGAAGATAGAGGATTGCCCCCAGAATATTGATTTGTATATAGCATGGCAATTTTGTCACTTGGCATGAGAAGAAAAATTAATGTTAGCAAGCCACATTGTTTACTCACCAGAACTAAAATGCATGTATGTGTATACATGTACGTACATTTGTGTGAGTATATGTTTCTATATGCATGGACACACATCTTGAATTGAGGTGGGAGCAGATTGGGTTGTAATGGCTTTGGTATGCTGTTTTTGTATGTAACTGTTACAGTATTCCTTCAATTTTGCTTAATAATTGGCAGGGATAATGTTTATAGCCAATCTTATAGCATACACACACACACACGTGCACAAACACATAACTCACACTCTTATAGAACGCTATGTATACAGTGCTCCAGGTATGTGCGTGTGTTTGAATGTGCAAAGTAAAAAGAAAAATTCTTTGCTAAAATGTAGTAGAAAGAATCAGTAATAAGGTATATTAAAATTTCTTACTTAAATCAGAGAGGAGCTGCCTGAGTTCAAGTCCAACATCATTTGTGAAGATAATTTAACACCTAGTGATTGCTTTTAAAGTTTGTAAACATTCATAGAATACAGTATCACCATAAAACTCCTATTCTGAGTTCACATGTTTATTGTAAAAGGTATTACATATCTGTTTTGAGCTGGAGGAAAGTCTACTTGAATGGAAAATGACTAATACTGGATTTTATTTATTATAATTGAACACTTGAACATTATTAACATTTGTATGAAAAGAAAATGATATGGAAGTGGCTGCATTGTCCCATTCCTGGGAGTAAATAGAAAATAAAAAAAGTTGTTGGCCCTTGAAATTGTGCAACATGGCACCCCTCGGGGCCTCTGTATTGGCCACATTCTGAGTGATATATACCACATGTGAATCAAGAAAGTCCTCTTCAAAGAATAGATTGTCATGCTTTATGTGATGTTCCAAAAACTAAGATACCAAATGTACTCCTGTGGAAGATATTGTTGATTAAGAGCTCAAACCATATAACTAATTGCTAATAATTTTATACTATTTAAACTTAAGAGACTGGTGCATTTGTGTCATCCAAGGTGTTTGCTATCACTGTTTAGTTTTCTGGTACATATTTTGAGGGTGTAGAATTTTTCTTGGTCTTTTCAAATTAGTTTTCCCCTCAGTTGCTTTCCTGTCTTCAGGGATGTGAAAATCCCTCAGATTACATTTTGTTCAAACAGGATGTAACTGTAGCTTGTTATACAGGGCTGCTTTTCCAGACCCTGTAGACTAAATTCCCCTCAATCTACTTCCTCCCAATGATGTAAACCTGAGTCTGTGGTGCTCCATTGTTATTATAAACTGCATAACTTAATTTAACTCTCAAATGGATCTGTTTCACTAAGGATAGAGTTCTTAAATAATTGAAAATAAACTGTCTTTAGAGAAATTTTATACATCAGATACGAGCAAGTGGGAAAAATTTATATCTAAGGGTTTCTGGACTACACTAAAATAATACTGTGTAGGCATATGACTACCTAGAAGATCACATTCTTCAGAAAATAGTTGTCTGTCCCCGAAACATTAAGTATTATGACACAGATTTTATTTCATGATATTCGCCCCAAAACACACTGTGTCCCTGCCACTAGAGGAAAGATTAGAAATGCCTGTGGGTGGATAAAGACATTGTCGTTCTGCAAGCAAGGCAGCACTTTGAGTATGGTGAAGATTAATTATATACTGAGCTATTCAATGAAATTAGGCAGTATATTAATTTTACAAATATATTATGAACATATTGTGTACAAGGAACTGTTAAATTAAAAAAATTTAAAAAATAAATCTTGTCATTGTTTACAATCTGATAGTCAACATACTTTGTTTTTGGGAAATCTGTAGTATAATATGCATATGGAAAACTTTCACGGAATAAAAGTATACTGCAACTCAATTTTCAGATATTAAAAGATCTCCTCACCCAACCAGGCAAAAAAAAAAAACACATTACTAGCATCTTAGAAATCATCCCACACCCATCAGACATTGTTGTACAATATGCTAAGTTAGTTTTCATGTTTTTGAGGTATATAGTACCACAATCATACAGTTTTATGTATTTTTGTCTTGCTTATTTTACTCAACACTATGTTTGTGAGATTTTTCCATGCCGTTGCCAGTGGAGATAGTTCATTCATCCTCATTGCTGTGTAGTTTTCCAGTGTACAAACTTACCAAAAAGTTGTTTATCTAATTTAGAACGGGGATCAAGAAACAATGGTGCATAAAGTTTTATTGGACTTGGGACACACTGTTTTATTTATATATGGTTGATGGGTTTTTTTGTGTCCATCATACAAGAAAAATCCTGAGTGATTATGACAAAGAGTTTATGGCCTGCACACTCTAAAATATTCACTACTTAACACTTTGTCAATTCTTCATCTACTCTGTTGATAAAACTTTGAATTGCTTTCAGTTTTATGCTATTGTAAATAAGACAATGGTGAATATAACTGTACATGTCTTTGGGTAGACAGGTTAACTCATTTCCCCTGGGTATAAACCTAGGAACAGAATTTTGAGGTCAAGGACATTTATATATGTACATTTAGTAGACACTTTCATAAAGTTTTACAAAGTACAATGCCAATTCTCATTTCCATTCTAAATGTGTGAGAGCAACTGTCATTCCACATCCACACCAATATGTAATGTTTTGATTGTTCTCATTTTAACCAATCTGTAGTTGAGTCATAATACGACATTTAGGAATTTATTTTTATTTCCTTCTATACCAATAAAGTTGGATATCCAATTCTATTAAGTGTCTATGAATTTATGAATTTGAATAACAGGTCACTAAAAAGGGTCATATTTAAGTATTTGGTCTTCTGAAATTCTTACTATCCAGCTGGCTTTATTGTCACCACTATTCCAGGTTAAAACAGCTTAGACATGCAATACAGGTGTTTTGTATTAACGGAAGTGACTCATCATTTTTTATTTTTCAAAACCTTTCCAATACTGGGGATGGGTTTATACAGCAGTAGATTCATATTTCATTGAGACAGATTGTATCAAATAGAAAGGACTTTAGAGTTAATCTTGGTGAAGTCCGTATTTTACATAGGGGTAACACGGGTATAGAAAACAAAAGAGTGACATGTTAAATAGTAAAGTGACATAGAGTTGCATTATTACCTGGTTCATAGTGTGTTTCTGGAAAGAGAGATGTCCAGGGAGGTTAAAAATTGCCACCTCTGGCTTTAACACTGGACCACTGACTTATTGGGCTATTGAACATTATGGCTGTTCTATTTCTAACAATGGTAGTTACACAGCCTATCTCCCTAATGTATTTGTCTGCTCTCTGTGTTAAACATATATCCAATCCTATGTTTTCTATGTCATACTTACATTTAAAGATTCAATGGTAAGGATGAAAAAAAGGAGTCAAGATATAAAACTTGGCTATACTATTAACCCACTACACATAGTCACTGATAACATTGTATCTGGACAACGATATTTGCCATCAGTCATTGGTGGATGTGTGAGAAGCATGTGATGTGGAAAGACTAACAATGGAAGAGGATGATGATGATTGAATTTTGCAGGGGCCATGACATATTCAT
Source organism: Equus asinus (assembly GCF_041296235.1). NCBI lineage: Eukaryota > Metazoa > Chordata > Mammalia > Perissodactyla > Equidae > Equus > Equus asinus. The sequence continues at coordinate 21,434,236 of NC_091806.1, forward strand.
TTATTAAATAGCTGAATAAATTTATTTTGAATGGTATCCTGTATTTGAGTGTTGTAAATTGCAAAGAAGAAATATTGGACAACAAGACAGACAAGGGACTTACATTTATGGAACTCTGAGGGAGGGCAGGGTTTTTAAATTTATTCTTTGTTATTAATTTACTTCTTATAAACTTCTAAGTGCTACAGTGGAACGTTTATAGGGTGATACTTGTACAAAGGAAAGATACAAATAAACCTAATGTAACCCACTAACACTTAATTAGACTAAGCAAGTTTATTAAACCATTGGTTTAAAAAAAATATTGGAACCTTGGAAACTTAGAAGAGAAAGTTGAATTGACATGGGGGGAGGGTTTGCTCTATCCATGATATATCACTGGGACATAACTATAAACAGAGAAGGGAGGTTTAAAATACTCTCTGTGCAAAATAGGAAAATAATTCTGTTACTGCTCTTCCTTAGCTTGGAGGCAAGAATAAGATCAATAATGAAGCCTCTCTACACTCAATTTAGGCACGATGATAAGTAATAAAAAATATCTGGAAGGTGTATTGGTGAGACTATAGGAAACTAAGTCAAATTACCTGAACTTTAGCTCTGAGAATCTTTAAATAAATATTCTTTGGTGAAAACATAATTTCACCCAGAAGATAATTTAGTGCCAATTGATTTTTTCGGGGCACTTTTCACATCATTATTCCTTAGGTTGTAGATGAGTAGGTTTAATATATGGATGACAAGTGCATAGAAAACAGAGGTCATTTTGTCTGTGTCCTTGGAGTAACTCGAGCTGAGTCAGAAATACTTGAACAGGAGTGTAACATGAAACATAGCCACAGTGCTTACGTGGGAGGTGCACATACAGAAAGCTTCCCTCAGCTGAGTTCATTCTATGGATGGTAGTTACGAGGTAGCTGTAGGACAGGGGGACAGTGGTGATGATGCTGTATCCCAGAACACAGCTACCAAAAGCAAATAACACAATCTCATTGATGATTATGTCTGAGGTAGAAAGGTCTGGTAAGGGTGGGATGTTACAGAAAAATTGATTGATGATATTAGAATTAACAGAATAATAATTGAAATGTGCAACAGGTGTGGATTCCTGAATCTACCAAACCTTCAGTATACACAAAGGCCACTAGCTGGGTACAGACTCTCTTGGACGTGGCAATAGTATAAAGAAGTGGACAGCAAATGGCTACACAATGGTCACATGCCACAAGGGCCAACATGAGACACAGTCCACAGTTACAAAGGCCTCCCCCAAAATACATCTGAATGGCACAGAAATTATATGCAATCATCTTTTCTCAGATAAGAAATCAGCCAGCATCTTGGGAGTGACAGTAAAGGAGTAACCAACATCACAGAATGACAGATTGCTCAGGTAGTAATACATGGGTGTGTGGAGTCTGGAGTCTGTCTTGATCAGCAGGATCATCCCTAGATTGGCAAACACAGTTATGCCATAGACAAGCAGAAAGAGCACAAAGAGCCCCTGCTACACATCCTGTCTGTCAGAAAGTCCTAGGAATATGAAGTCAGGAAGCACAGTGAAATTCTCAACAGCCAACACTCAGGTCTGGAAATTGCTAGTTAAGAAAGAAGTGGAAGTGGAGGGTAACATCATCTTACTATCTCAACAGTTAAAGTGCCATTCCTTTGTATTTTTCAGTAATTAGAAAAAGAGATAGACAATGCTAAGTCTATTTTAGGTAAACTGATCTCCTGGAAATATAGAATTACATATAAATTGATAAAATAATAATAATACTGCTTACATTTGTATAGCACTGTAAAGAGTTTGTAGGGTACTTTCATCCAAATTAAACATGTTATTTCTAAACCAACCTATGTAGTATTTACGATAATTTTTGCTACTTCTAACGGATTAAGAATTTGAAGTCTTCAGAGTCATGGCAATAGTTCTTACAATTAGTTGGTCTAGATAATCCACATCTGATGACATGACAGTTTTTGTTTTCAAAGTTCTAGAAATGTTATATCCTGTAATAGAGAAGTATAGTTAAGTGACAGATGCAGGTAATGAGATATTTCTTTATTTTTCCCTCATTATTCAAAATTATGAACAGCAGAGCTATGGCAATTTCCTCTATATAACACATCCCCTCTTCCCCATTAACCCCTCAGGTCCTATCCAGCCTAATGAGGTCCTATTCCCTCATTAACAGGGGATAGAGATAATATGTGATCCAGGACCCACTGGAGAATGGAAGGTGGTGGCTGCTAAAGAAGAGGGTGGAAGGGTCTCCATGAGTGTTGCACCAGAGTGCACAGCAGGAATATGCCAGGGTTAACCAGGCTCCCTCTGACAGTTGCTTGGCTCAGGGACAATTATGAAGAATGTTTTGGACCTAACTGTAGAGATTCTGATAGCACAGATGACAGAGAGGCAAGAAAAGGGATATAGTTACTGTGTGAGTCCTCCCCACCTAATCAGAGTCCACATGATCTATTCGCCAACAGGTCACACAGGTAAGAGACATGATAAAAGTGCTTCTATGTCCACAGTCCCATGATATCAGAAAGAGTCTGAACTGTGCCCCATCCCAACCCTAAAAATTGTAACAATGTTTTATTTTTTTCTTTGATTTCTAGTTCTCTTGACTATCTCTGAAATCTGTCTCCTTTGGTTTAAACGAGTTGGTTGTCCTTGGGAAGATAATTGAATTCTATGTCCTACTGTTATATTTTACCCAAACCAATTATGTTATATATAATGTCATCCATGACCTCCTCTGTTCTGTGAGAATATAAGGAAGGTGGATTTGAAGGCAGATGAAGGACAGAAAAAGAACATCTGAATATTGATCTAGTGATCAATGCGCAGGTTTCCAAAAACTTGGTCTGAACTCACTAACACATCTGTCCCTATAGGTACATCTTTAAACAAATATTTTCCTTAAAAATAAAAATATTTTTAAAGTAATAAAAATGCAGATAAGAAATTTAAAACAAAAAAAATTTCCAATCACCTTCAAAACCCATGATTGCAATTTATCGTAAGCCCTGCAATCTATTTATATATATTTTAAAAATAAAGAAATCAATAGAAGTAATTGAAATAAATTTTGTGTTATATTTCATATCTTCCTTTGTTTTTATAACAGACTTTCAGTCAAAAAAAGATAAAAGGACTGAATAAATCTAAAATGTAAATCAGAGAAACCACAAAAAATATTGGTACCTGGCCCACAACTACTGACTTCTTTGTTGCATGCAGTTCTATCTGAAGAAGGGTTCAGTGTTGTCTCCCGTTGACCTGGATTATATATCCATCTCTGTGTCTGATCTCTGGATGTTGAACAGTTGTTCTCTGAGGAATAAGTGACAGATGTAATAGTGTGATTTATCATCTGATATTTTTTACAGTCAAGGCGATTGTGAAAAATACAGACTTTAAAAAAAATCCATTTCATTACTATTTTTCTGCCCAATATTGTACCTATTTACCCATGGTAAATGAATCCAGTCCAAGGGCATCCTTATTTCCAGTTCACCAGCTCTTATATACGCATTTGGTTTCATTTCCATATTTTATACAAGAAATACATGCCCACTCACGCTCACATACTTTCTCAGGTAAACATACACAAACACTCTCCCTTTAAACATATTTACAAATAATAATTTTTGTAAAGACAGGAGCAATTGCTGATAATCTTGCTGCCTAGGGATAATTGTTTAGTTTTTAAACAAAAAAGATATCAGAGTATACATAGTTTATATATAAGAGTATTGTGAATAGAGGAAATATCCCTTTCTATTAATGTATATTAATTGATTCAATCTACACCCTGCTAGTGGCCGCTTGGCTTATATGCAATTCTTTGTCATATAAACCCTGATGTAAGTAAAATTTTACGTACATAATTTACCATAGCAAGAGTCTTCTTTGAAATAAATTCTGAGAAATGGCCTTTGAAAGCAAAAGGATTTAACTTTAAATAAAGGCAATTTGGCATTTTTAGTATAGTTAGATTTTGTATTATCTAACTATTACCACATATTATCATATATTTCATATATTATCACATATCTCCTAACATTTCTCTAATAATCTCATAATATTTTACAGAAATTGAAAACCAGTGGTCCAGTTGCATAGACAGTTTGATCGAATCCATAGAAATTTCTCACAATAGATTCCTGAATACAGTGCAATGAAACAAATTTGTCTGAAAAGATAATTCTCTCAAATATTCTAATGGAATGTTATGGTGAGTTCATATTAAAGTGACATTTTAAAATTCACGAAATTAATGACCCATATACTCCTATATTTCTGAGAGACTATTCAAGTCCCACATCTAAATTAAAACAGGATCTCAACAGCGAGGGAGCAAATACAAACAGTTGCTACATTGGTAAGTAATCCTTTTTGTTTATATCAACTGGGCGCTTGAACCTTATTAAGTTGGTGTGAAGCGAAAGTAATTCATCATCCCAGGAATCAAATAGAAAATAAAGAAATTGATGTCCATTGACATTGTGCAACCTGGCAGCTTAGGAGGATACTCTCTGTATTGCCCATTTATTGTGTAATGTTTTATCATGTGTGTGAATCGTTGCTGCACAGGCATAGATTGCTATGTGTTCTTTAAATGCCTACAGTTGATTAATGTTCTGAAAAAATGTACAATAATCTTATATATTAGTGTACAACTTGAGTCTTACTGCAGTTAATTTAATTGTCTCAAATATGTAAATGAAAATTTGTGCAAACCAGAAAAAAGTAAACTACACAAGGCATGCACCAGATCATACATTCTAATATCTCAGGTACGTTCACCTTTCTTCTGAAACATCGCCTGGAGTAAATGGAAACATAGATTTGCAGTTATTTTTGTTTACTTGTTTGTTATTACAGAGTTTCTGCCTGCTTTTAATAAAGTTAAAATATTCTTCAGGTGAATTTCATTTAAATTAACATCGTTTTAATTTTGGTAAAGTGATTTGGTGACAATTTTTAGTGCCTTTTCATAAATGTATTGTTGTTCTTTGTGTGATGATCCCAATACTAAAATATCAAATGTGCTCCTGTGGGAGATATTGATGCAAATCTCAAACCTCCTAAGCAATTGCTAGCAATTTTTCACCAGGTAAACTCAAGAAAATGATATATTTGTTGTACCTAAGAGATTTACTACCATTTTCTGGTGCATATTTTCAGGAAGAAGAGTGTTCCTTGGTCACTTATTTCTGATTCCCTTCCACACTAATTTTCTCTGAGGTGCTTTCCTGTCTCCAGTGAGGCTACACTCTGTATAAGCAGCATCCAAACTTAATCTTCTTAAACATGGCTTCCCCTCCAGACCATGAAGTCTAACTCCCACTCCCCATTAAAGCCGGTGCTCAGGCAACAATGTCTTGCTGAAAATTGTATAATCTAAATCATTTCCCAAAGGGTTTGTGTTTTAATAGAATCGTTTTCTTTAACTATGATGGGAAAATACTTACAGTAGAATTAAGACATCAGAGACACCAAGTGAGAAAAAATCTGTATGTACATGGCTTTCCTGGTATCACTGGTGCACCTACCGTAATACTACATAAACAACTGTCTACTTATAAACTCCTTCTTCCAGAAGATGGTTGTGTGGTCCCGAGGCATGGGCCATATCAAATAAGTGCAGGGCATAATAATGTTACCAAGGAAAACCAGGTTCACTAAGTCTCCCTCTTTGAGTTGTCAAAATTGACTTTAGTTAAGCCATTTAGAAATGGACTCAGGGGGGCTGGACTGGTGGTGCAGCAGCTAACTTCACCCATTCCACTTCAGCAGCCAGGGTTTACTGGTTCAGATCTCGGGTGTGGACCTACGCACCATTTGTCAAGCCATGCTGAGCTAGACGTCCCATATGTAAAGTAGAGGAATATGGGCACAGATGTTGGCCCAGGGCTAATCTTCCTCAAAAAAAAAAAAAAAATGGAGTCAGAGCTGCCTTTCCAGAGACTGCCTTGCTGTCTTGAACCTTGGGATGAGCCAAACCTTTGGACTGGACCAAAACAGCAATTGTTACAAGCAATTGTTTGAGAAGTCAGGAAGAGAACAAACATCCTGATCACAAAGATTGATGATTTTGGACTTTCTGAAGATAAAATCAGTATTCAATCAATGTTTAGCTAAGACTAGGTTCTTTACCCAACTCCAATAAAAATTTTTTGTAATACAAATGTCTTTAAAAGCCGTTGACTTTTATTCCCTAGTGGGACACTATTTGAGTTTCTACCTGAATCTGTGCTCCCTGAACTGCTATTCTTTGATACCAAATAAACACTTTGCCCCTTAAACTGATTTCCATTTTTGTAGGTTTGCCGGGAAATGAGAAAAACAGGGCCAGTGGGTTTCTCACAACATCTCAATTCTAAAGCAAGGTAGCACATTTTAGTAACATAAAGGATAAACATTTATTCTATAAAAGTTGTTTGTTTTATTAATTGTAAAAGAATATCTTGAAAACATATTTTATAAAAGAAGCTGCTAGAGATTTAAAAATTAATAATGAAATCATGCAGTTGCCTACATTGTGATAGTAAATACTATTTGATTTTAGAAAACCTTTTAAAGTTATACGTATATACATACATTTTTAAAGCAGTCAATTTTCAAAAATTAAAATATGTCTGCATCATAATCCTGACCAGAAAACAAAATACAAAGAGCATTGCAGAGAGTATCCGTGGGCCCTAAAACAAATTAATGTCCAGTATCCTAAGTAGTTCTGTATATACTTTAAAAAATATATAGAAGTGAAATCATTCATTTTTTATCCTTTAAGTCTGAATTCTTTCATTCAACAATATGTATACGAGATTCTTCCAAGTCGTTGCATATGATGACGGTTCTTTCAATCTTTTTGCTATATAGTGTCCCAATGAACAAATGTATTCCAAATTATTTGCCAAATTACAAATAATGCTACATTGATCATTTTTTGCACAAGCTTTGGTGTACATACTCACTCATTTCTATTGACATAAAACTAGAAGGGCAATTTTAGGGCCAGCTATAGTAGATACTACCATAGAGTTTTCCGAAGCTGGATGTCAACTCCGACTTCCACTGACAATGTGTGAGAGCTGTACTTGTTCCACATCCACATAAGTGCTTGATATTAATATTGTCAATCTTTTTAATTTTAGCTATTCTTTAAATGAGTCATAGTGCTTCACGGTAATTTTAGTTTTTGTTTTCCTGAGCCCTAGTAAAGTGTATAAACATTTCTGTCAAGTGTCTATTAAAAGTCTGAATGCAAAATGAGGCCAGTTAGAAGAGCTGTGTTTAAAAGCATTTCTTCTTTTACAACTCATATTCTGTAGCTGATATTGTTATTGCCATTCAAATCAAATCAGCCTAGAGATAAAATGCAGTTCTTTTGTATGAAAACCAAGCCACTCTTTGTTTAGTTCATTTGTTTTTAAATATCTTCAATAGTGGAGGTAGGTTTACACAGCAGTAGAATCATAGATAAAGAGACATTGTGGGAACTGGAAAGAAACATATGGATACACTCTATGAGGCTCTCCTTTGCAGACAGGGGAATGAGGTCGAGTAAGGAAGAGTGATTTGTGAAACACCACAGTATTTGGAGTTGCACTGGGTGCCTGATTCATAGCATGTTTCCTGAAAGGAATTTCCATAGAGGTTAAAAGTTGCTGCCTCTGGCTTTAACACGAGGCCTCCCATATGGTAGGGCATTGAGCTTACTAATGGTGTATTTTACCAAATGTACTCATACAGGCTACCACCAGTATGTATCTATCTGTTCACTGTGTCATATGATGTTATATTTGGGCATATAGCTCAAATCTGTCATTGATATGCTGTTATTATCTTTAGGGATTTCAGTGCCCAGGGTAAAGGAAAGGAGTCTAATAGAAGGATATTGATTCTTTTGTAAGTAAGTGTACCATTTCAGCCATGGTCCTTGGGATAGGGCCAAACAGAATAACATAAAATGGGGTAATTTGGGATTAATTATCTAAACTCATTTCTTGACAATGTGAAATCTGGGAGTTAGATGAGTTGAGTGGTTTCAGGCATTTGGCCTGGACATATAAATGGTGTGGACAGCATGGGGAGCCATGAGGAAATCACTGCTCAGCTCTAAGTAAGAATGAAGGCAGTGTGGTCAGTTTTAAAACAAGTCCAAAAGTGGCTGGAAGGGAGCTCCAAACATGACCTGATGCTTCAACTGGAATCTGACTGATTGGATGAGCAGGCCCTAAGGAGACAAAGATGGATCTTGGACACTCCTTTTCATGACATGATGCCATGAACAGTATCATTCTTTCCATCAATGCCAGGGATTTGATTCCTGATGGGGAGTTGGTAGGCTATGTATGATCTTAGCAACTCTCTTGAATGATCATATATACCTGATTTTATATATATATAGCCTATATAATAAACCCGTGATAAATAAATGAGGAAACTGAGGTTTAACAAGATTAACTAAAGTCACACAGATAACAACTAAATGCTAACATACAGACTTGAACTCAGGTGTCTCAATTCAAAGACCAGTTTTTATGTTAAACTGTCTCTCATCATGATCCTTTTCCTAAGATGAACGTAAAATGCAAATAAAACCAAAAAGTCCTGCTTGCCTGATCATGGGAAAAGGCTATTAAATGTGTCTTTAAAGTAAAATGTAAAGTAAACAAAAAGTAAGAGGTATCTTTTTTCCTTAAACACATATGTGAAAGATGGCAATCAAATCCAAATTCACTTAACGTGAATAGCTTTAATTTCTGTACAAATGAATATAATTAGTATGTCTGTAATAAAGTACATTGAGTCTAGAAGGAGTTTGGACAATGATTAAGGAATCTTGATATGTGAATTATTCTATGAACAACAAATAATTTTTTGGAGATTATAAAATAAAATATTTAAGAATATCTAGGTATTTTATTCTTTTTGTTGCAATTGCAAATGGGATTGTATTCTTAATTTCTCTTTCTGCTACTTCATTGTTAGTGTATAGAAATGAAACTGATTTGTTCTGGGGGAAGATTAGCCCTGAGCTAACTACTGCCAATCCTCTTCTTTTTTCTGAGGAAGGCTGGCCCTGAACTAACATCAGTGCCCATCTTCCTCTACTTTATATGTGGGATGCCTACCACAGCCTGGCGTGCTGTGGGATCCAAACTGGAGAACCCTGGGCCACCGGGAAGCAGAATGTGCGAACTTAATCCCTGTGCCACGGGCTGGCCCTGCAACTGATTTTTGTATGTTGATTTTGTATCCTGAAAATTTACCATATTCATTTCTTATTTCTAGAAGTCTTTTGGTGGATTCTTTAGGGTTTTCTATATACAAAATCAGGTCATCTGCAAATAGTGACAGTTTCACTTCTTCCTTTCCAATTTGGATCCCTTTTATTTCTTTTTTTGCCTGATTGCTCTGGCTACAACTTTCAATACTATGTTAAATACGAGTGGTGAAAGTGGGCATATTTGTCTGGTTCTAGTTTTTAGAGGGATAGCTTTCTGTTTTTCTCCATTGAGAGTGATATTAACTGTGGATTTGTCTTATATAGCCTTTATTATGTTGAGGTACTTTCTTTCTATATTCATTTTGTTCAGAGTTTTTGTCATAAATGGATGTTGCATCTTGTCAAATGCTTTGTCTGCATATTTTGAGATGATTATGTGATTTTTATTCTTCATTTTGTTAATGTGGTGTATCATGTTGATTGATTTGCAAATGTTGAACCATCCTTGAATTCCTGGAACAAATCCTAATTTATCCTGGTGCATGATCTTTTTAATGTGTTGTATCTGATTTGCTAGTATTTTCTTGAGGATTTTTGCATCTATGCTCATCAGTGATATTGGCCTGTAATTTTCTTTTTTTGTGTTTTCTTCGTCTGCTTTTGGTATCAGAGTAATTTTAGCTTCATAGAATGAGTTAGGAAGCTTCCCCTCCTCTTCAGTTTTTTGGAAGAGTTTGAGAAGAATAGGTATTAAGTCTTCTTTGAATGTTTGGAAGAATCCACCATGGAGCTGTCTGGTTCTTGACTTTTATTTTTTGGGAGGTTTTTGATTACTGTTTCTATCCCCTTACTGGTGATTGTTCTCTTCAAATTCTCTATTTCTTCTTGATTCAGTTTTGGAAGGTTGTATGATTCTAGGAATTTATCCATTTCTTCTAGATTTTCTAATTTGTTGATGTATTGCTCAATTCACCCAGTATTGAAGACAAGTAACTTCATGAAAATTACATGTTTTTAGTGTTGTTTTATTTTTATGATATTAAAGTACATAACTTTCAGCACACTTTATACACTAAAGGGTATATAAAATTAGGGAGGCCCTAAGTGAAAAATCTTGTATAACCCATTACCCTATCCCCCTGGAACTAGAAAAGAGTGGCTCCATTTCTTTTCTCAAAAACATCATAAAATGAATAGTCCTGAGAACCTGAATGGTGTTATGGTTTTTATAACTAGAGTAATTGTTAAATTTTTATAGTGAGAAAAACATAAGAAATTAACTTGTTATTGGAATAAAATAAGCATCAATTAACATCCAGCTACTCAGTGAGCACCACTATTAAAAGTGTGTTTAGAGTAAGCTTCTGGTTTATTTCACAGATGCACAGAGAGTGAATATAATTCATTACAAATGGAATACTACTGTATATACCACTTCTTTCTTTTTTTTCCATTGAACACATATTTTTGTTGATCACTATTCCTTTAAAATTTAAACTGTATCAATTTGGCTTTTTTTTTTTTAACTTGCATGATTCTATGAATACATCAAGGGAGATGGAGTCCTCCTTTCTAGTGCCCTTTGAGAAGGTCTAGGTGCATTATTCCCAACTTCCATTCATGCAGTTTCTGTATAGCTGTCAATAGCACCATTTCTGTACTCCAGAGTTCAGTAAGAAGGAAATCCAGAGGCTTATGTGAAGACTGTGTGGTGCAGTATGAACTTAGAACTTCTGATGCCAAGGATATTTGCTGATACAAGTGTGTTCAAACTGATGGGGAATAGGGGATCTGAGAAGCTCTCTACATCAAATGATCCCTATTCCTGTTACTTATTCAGCCTGGCTCATATGGATTTTGTCTAAGATGAACATACTGGAATAAAGAAAAAAAGGAGTCCTCTCTTTGTTTCATAAATTTACAAAGGCTCGTATTCACATCAATTTTCCAGGGGACACTCATCCATTTATTCAAGAAATGTTTTTGAATTACATCCTTGAGTCAAGCATTTTAAGTAAGAAAGTAGAAATATTGGTGAACAAGCAGGAAAGAACCTTGAATTTATAGAACTTTGAGTTAGGGAAGGAGTTTTTTATTTATTCTTATTGATTTATTTACTACTTATATACTTCTAAGAGTTATGATGCAATATTTGTAAGATGATACAAGTACATAAGAAAGATACAAACAACCTATTTTAATGCACTAACATTCCCTTCTGAATAATCAAGTTAATTAAACTCATTGTTTAAAAGAAAATTGAAACCTTGGCAGGGTGAGTTGAATTGACATGGGGGAAGGGGTTAGTCTGATATGATATCTCACTGGATCACACCCATGAACAGAGACGAGAGGTATAAAAAGACATTCATTGAAAAATAGCAAAATAAAACTATTTCTACTCTTCCTTGGTAGAGTTCCAACGTGTAGGATGCAAGGATTTGTAACAGGTTTGGCAACATTATCTTGCTTCTTGAAATAGAACAACAACAACAAAAGAAAACATATTCATGGTGTATGTTTTATGCTTCCTTTCTATCACTGACCAATTAACATAAATATATTACTATTTCATATGGAAGCTTGAACAAGGGTATATATTAATTGTCTTTATCAAGACTCTCTAGGCAGTCTTCATAAAATAAGGGAATGGATTTGTTGTAAGTACTGGGAGCTATTTAGTTTCCTTGGATTTGATTGTTGCTTTATTTATAATCTAAACAAAGAAAAATCAAACCTAGACTACTGTGCATATGAAGAAGTATTATTTTTTCCTCTACCAATTGTAATATTTATTATAAGATGCCCTCATAGACAGGTATTTAATTTAGAAATTTTATAACATAATGTTGATTTTTTTTTATCTCTTCTATCATTAATATTGCTTGACTTATTTAGGCATTTTCCCTTTTATGTTCTTTGTGTCTTAAGGAAATTCCAAATTTAGTTAGCAAAATATTGGGAGAACAAATTCTTGCTGTTTTTGTGAAGATAAAGTGAAAACTTGGCAAGAATTTTATATTGCTTCAATGAAATAACTTTAAAAGTTTATATGGTTTTACATTTAAATTGACAAATTAATATCACCTTTTTCTAGTTCTTTGGATATGTAATGACAACATCATTTTATATATTTACAAACAAATTGTCTTTTTCTTGTCATTTAATTTTTCATTTTGATTACCTTTTCATTGTGCTTTACTTGATAGTTAATTGAACTAGAACAATTGTGCCTAACTAGTAGAAAATTTGTATTGACCTTGATTGGAATCAGTGATGGTTAATCCATTTTCAGAGAATAAATCTTTATGTTTCTTTTCTATCTTGGCAAAGGATGATTAAGTTATTATGAAGTCACAGATACAATCTCTTTACTTTTTATTCTGAGGAAATGAAGATACATATTGTTTAAGTGCTCTGATGATTGTTTTAAAATTATTGGGTGGCATAATCAAGACAATAATTTGAGACTTTAACCTCTAGGCCCTAAGACTTTTCATTTAATACTGATGTAAAATTTCATATTCTTTCATTTTCTAACTTTAGATTTCAAATTATCTGTAGTAACTTGTATAGATCACGATTTTTATTAGTGTCATTCGATCTTTATTAACTCATGCTTCTTAACTAAATTAATGGAAAAAATCTATAGCACTGCTAGAATTTTCAGGACTTTCAAAATAACTCATCATAAATTTAATTGAAAAATAAAAATCTAATATCCAGTGCATACTATACCTATCTTATGTTTATAATAATTAATTTGTAATATATAAAGCATTACATTTCATATCATTTCTTTTTTTATTTATTATTCTTTTATTCATTATTAATCCACTTTATTAAATGGGTTGAAATGGCTCAATAGTGCTATTTTCTTTTATTTATTTATTTATTTATTTTTATTTTTATTTTTTTCGGATGTGCATCATAGTTCGAATTCTGTGTACATTATATCATGTTCACCACCCGAAAACTAATTATAGTCCATCCCCTCACATGTGAGCCTAATCACCCCTTTTGCCCACCCCTGCCCCCCTTCCCCAATGGAAACCACCAATACAATCTCCAATGTTATTTGTTCTTTTTGTTGCTGTTTTTATCTTCTACTTATGATTTAGATCATACGATATTTTACTTTCTCCCTCTGACTTATTTCACTCAGTATAATACCCTCAAGGTCCATCAATCTTGTCACAGATGGCCAGTTTTCATCACTTCTTATGGCTGAGTAGTAGTCCATTGTGTATAAATACCACATCTTCTTTATCCATTTGTCCCTTGATGTCCCTAGGTTGCTTCCATGTCTTAGCTATTGTGTACAATGCTGCAATGAACATAGGGGTGCAAATATCTTTATGCCTTTGTGTTTTCAAGTTCTTTGGATAAATACCCAGCAGTGGAATCACTGGATCATATGGTAGATCTATCTTTAATTTTATGTGGATACTCCATACTGCTTTCCACAGTGGCTGCACCACTTTGCACTCCCACCAGCAGTGAACAAGAGTTCCCTTCTCTCCACATCCTCTCTAAAATTTGTGGTTTCCTGTCTTGTTAATTATAGCCATTCTGACCAGAGTAAGGTGATGCCTCATTGTAATTTTGATTTGCATTTCCCTGACAGCTAAAGATGTTGAGTATCTTTTCATATGCCTGTTGGCCATCCGTATATCTTCTTTGGAGAAATCTCTGTTCAGATCTTTTGCCCATTTTCTAATTGGATTGTTGGTTTTTTTGTTGTTGAGCTGTATCAGCTCTTTGTATATTTTGGATATTAACCCCTTATCTGATATACGATTTGCAAATATCTTCTCCCAATTGTTAGATTGTCTTTTCATTTTGTTGATGGTTTCCTTTGCTGTGTCATTTCTTTTGTCACCACATATTTAAATTCACTTACTCTCCAGAATTGTAGTCCCTTAATAATCAAACTAGCATATTAATTTGCAACAAAAATATATGTAAATTGACCTCTTATTTCCTTTGTTAGTAAACATATAAGTGATTTTTATATACGCTGAATTGTCATTATAACAATCATTACCTTACATGTATTCAACAAGTATCTTACAATTTTTTCTAAATTTTTAAAAAACAAAATATAAACTGTCATTAGAAAAACATCTCTTAATGATGTTGTTTGGGATGAATTTCCTTTTTATTTCAATTAGTAAAACTATCCATGGATGAATATTTTTATTGTTAGAATAATATATATTTCAGCACACCTAAACTTGATCATATTATAAAAAGAAGGATGGGAACAAGATAGTGTTTTTTTTGTAGTAGGGATGTTGCTCAATGTTTTTTAGCATCACACACATATTAACTCAAAAACTTCATGAGCCCAGAGGGGAAGACCCAAGATGGCACCATGAGTAGTCCTCTTTGTCTCTCCCCCTTCGAGTCTACAATTATTTGGACACTCATCGTTTAACAAAGGATATCCAGATAGCATCTCAGGACGTCTGAGAGACCCACGCGACTATACATCGGAAGGCGGATGGACTTCCCTCCGGCAGGAGGTGGAGATAGGTGAAAACTCTCTGACCCTGACCGAACCACCTAGTACCTGCAAGTGGCTTTCTTCCAACGGACGCCCCCAGAAGATCAACACACACCTAGGGCAGGAGCGAGCACACACCAGAGGAGCGACGGTGGAAACAGGTGACCAGAACCCTACCTAAACCCCCTGCAATTACTCCTAAACGCAGAGGGAAACTCTAGAGTTACACACTTGAGCCCACGGGGAGAGTCTCGCCCTGCCATTGGCGGGGAGATCCCGCCTGGTGTCCACAGCACCCGGAGGGTCCCAGAGAGAATCACAGAGGGCTTGGCGGCCCCCCGGCTGCCGTTGCCCGCCCCGTGGGGCAAGGGATTGCTGGAGATCTCAGAGAGGACTGGGGCTGGGTGAAGCTCGAGAGGCTGGCTCCGCGCCCCAGAGGGGAAGCTCCAGAGTTCCGCCCGGGCAGCAGACAAAACTCTCTGCCATTAGCAGAGGGGCCACGCCCAGCACTCACAACTCCAGGAAAGTCCCGGAGAGAATCCCAGAGGGTGAGGAGACCCCCAGCTGCCGTTGCCTGCTCCATGGGGCAAGGGATTGCCGAAGATCTCGGAGAGGACTGGGGCTGGGTGGATCTCCAGAGGCCAGCTCTGCGGCCTGGGGGGGAAGCTCCAGAGTTCCGCCCAAGCAGCAGACAAAACTCTCTGTCTGCCATTAGCGGAGGGGCCATTCCCAGCATCCACAACACCAGGAGGGCCCCGGAGAGGAGAATATCAGGCAGGGCAGCAGCTGACCAGCTACCACTGAAATTAGGATCTCCGGCTATCCCCCAGTCAGGGCAAAGGGCTCCCCGAGTTCCTGGGGAACAGGACTGGGGCTGGGTGGAGTTCCAGCGACCTGGCTCCGTAGCCTATGGGGAAACCCTACAGGCTCACAGCAGCCTCAGCGAAAGCCTCTGCACCGCACTAGTAGAGAGTACCCATCCAGCAGCCACAAGGCTGGAAGACCCCGGGACAAAAGTAGCATAGCTAGGTGAGCTAACCACAGACTGTAGAAGATGCCAATAGCTCTGCTGTGACCCATAGTGGACAAGTGAGATTTTGTGGGTGCCAACAGTGACGGAGTGGCAAATATAAGTGATCCTACGCCTGGCTGCTGGAAAAGCCCATAACACTGTTGCAGACCCCAAGGAGGGAGCATGTCTAGGTGGGCTGCAACAGTAGGCACCAGCAGCCTGAAAACCCCCCATGACGGCCCCCAAGGCAGAAGAGGGAATCCAAAGGACCACTGTGACTATGAGGAGGGGCCCAGGCCCAGTTAGCAACTGCGGATAGGGTTCCTGGTTAGTGCAGTATAAACAGCTGCTCCCCAACCACACCAGCAGAAACAAGTGGAAGGAGCAACTAATCTCTATCTCTATGCGGAGGCACAAATCTACAACATCAAGCAATATGAAAAAATACATTAAATCTCCAGAAGAGAAGGAAAACAACAAATACACAAACAATCCCAAAGAAAATGAAATATATAACCTAAATGATGATGACTTCAAAACAGCCATCATTAAAATACTCAATGAGTTAAGAGAGAATTCAGATAGACAACCCAACTAGTTCAGGAGCTATGTCACAAAAGAGTTTGATACGATAAAGAAGAACCAAACAGAAATACTGGAAATGAAGAACACAATAGAGGAGATTAAGAAAAATCTAGATGCACTGAACAGTAGGGCCGATAATATGGAGCAAAGAATTAGCAATTTGGAAGATGGGAATATAGAAATGCTGCAGGAAGAGGAGGAGAGAGAAGTAAGACTAAAAAGAAATGAAGAAACTCTCCGAAAATTGTCAGACACAATTAGGAGATGCAATGTAAGGATTATAGGTATACCAGAGGGAGAAGAGAAGGAGAAAGGGGCAGAAAGCCAATTCAAAGAAATAATGGCTGAGAACTTCCCAAATCTGGTGAGAGAGATGGATCTTCAGGTGACAGAAGCCAATAGATCTCCAAACTTTATCAATGCAAGAAGACCAACCCCACAGCATATAGTAGTGAAGCTAGCAAAAGTCAACGACAAGGATAAAATACTAAGGAAAGCCAGGCAAAAGAAACTAACCTACAAAGGAATCCCCATCAGGCTATCGGCAGATTTCTCAGCAGAACCTTTACAGGCTAGAAGAGAGTGGAATGATATATTTAAAAATCTGAAGGACAAAAGCCTGCAGCTGAGAATTCTCTACCCAGCGAAAATATCATTCAAATACGATGGAGAAATAAAAACTTTCCCAGATAAACAAAAATTAAGGGATTTCATTGCCACAAAACCTCCTCTTCAGGAAATCCTCAGGAAAACCCTCATTTCTGAAAAATCAAAAAAAGGAAAGGGGCTACAAAACCAAGAGCAGAGGAGATAAGTAGAAGGACAACAACAGAGAGTAGCAGCTCTTCATCAGAACAGATTAAACCATGGGACGAGAAACAAAGGAAATTGAAGAAAACCGGAAAACAAGACATAAAATGGTAGTGGTAGGCCCCCACATCTCAATAATCACTCTAAATGTAAATGGATTGAACTCCCCAATCAAAAGACATAGAGTGGCAGGATGGATCAAAGAACAAGACCCAACAATATGCTGCCTCCAGGAAACACATCTCAGGCCCAAAGACAAACACAGACTCAGAGTGAAGAGTTGGAGAACAATGCTCCAAGCTAATAATGAACAAAAGAAAGCAGGTGTCACTATACTAATATCAGACAAGGTAGACTTTAAAGCAAAACAGATAAAGAAAGACAAAGAGGGACAATACATAATGATAAAAGGGATTCTCCACCAAGAAGACATAACACTTATAAATATATACGCACCCAACACAGGAGCACCAAAATTTGTAAAGCAACTCTTAACAGAACTAAAAGAAGACATCAACAACAATACAATAATAGTAGGGGACCTCAACACACCATTAACACCAATGGACAGAACATCCAGACAGAAAATCAACAAGGAAATAATAGAATTAAATGACAAATTAGACCAGATGGACTTAATAGACATATATAGAACACTTCATCCAAAACCAGCAGGCTACACATTCTTCTCAAGTGCACATGGAACATTCTCAAGGATTGACCATATTTTGGGAAACAAAGCAAACATCAATAAATACAAGAGAGTTGAAATAATATCAAGCATCTTTTCGGATCATAATGCTATGAAACTAGAAAGCAACTACAAGAAAAAAGCAGAGAAAGGTGCAAAAATGTGGAGACTAAAGAACACGCTTCTGAACAAACAATTGATTATTGAAGAAATTAAACAAGAAATCAAATATTATCTGGAGACAAATGAAAATGAGAATACGTCATACCAAATCATTTGAGATGCAGCAAAAGCTGTCCTAAGAGGGAAATTCATCGAAATACAGGCTCACCTCACTAAACAAGAAAAAGCTCACATAAGCAACCTCAAACGACACCTAACAGAACTAGAAAAAGAAGAAAAACAAAGCCCAGAGTCAATAGAAGGAGGGAAATAATAAAAATAAGAGCAGAAATAAATGATATTGAAACAAAAAAGACAGTAGAAAGGATCAATGAAACAAAGAGTTGGTTCTTCAAAAAAATTAACAAAATCGACAAACTTTTAGCCAGACTCACCAAGAAAAGAAGATAGAAGTCTCAAATAAATAAAATTAGGAATGAGAGAGGAGAAATCACAACAGATACCAATGAAATACAAGGGATCATAAGAGAATACTATGAAAAACTATATGCCAGCAAATTGAACAACCTGGAAGAAATGGACAACTTCCTAGACTCCTACAACCTCCCCAAACTGAATCAGGAAGAAATGGAGAATCTGAATAGGCCAATCACAAGTCAGGAAATAGAAACAGTAATCAAAAACCTCCCCCAAAATAAGAGTCCAGGACCAGACGGCTTCTCTGGAGAATTCTACCAAACATTCAAAGAAGACTTAATACCTATTCTTCTCAAACTATTCCAGAAAATTGAGAAAGATGGAGTACTCCCTAACACATTCTATGAAGCCAACATCACTCTGATCCCCAAACCCGACAAGGACAACGCAAAGAAGGTGAACTACAGGCCGATATCACTGATGAACATAGATGCAAAAATCATCAACAAAACTCTGGCAAACCGAATACAGCAATATATCAAAAAGATTATACACCATGATCAAGTGGGATTTATACCAGGGACACAGGGATGGTTCAACATCCACAAGTCAATCAACGTGATTCACTACATCAACAAAATGAAAAACAAAAACCACATGATCACCTCAATAGATGCAGAGAAAGCATTTGACGAGATCCAACACCCATTTATGATAAAAACCCTCAATAAAATGGGTATAGAAGGAAGGTACCTCAACATAATAAAGGCCATGTATGACAAACCCACAGCCAACATCATACTCAATGGATAAAAACAGAAAGCCATCCCTCTGAGGACAGTAACAAGACAAGGGTGCCCACATTCACCACTCCTATTCAACATAGTACTGGAGGTGTTGGCCAGAGCAATTCAGCAGGAAAAAGAAATAAAAGGAATCCAAATAGGTAATGAAGAAGTAAAACTCTTGCTGTTTGCAGACGACATGATCTTATATATAGAAAACTCCAAAGAATCCATAGGAAAACTATTAGAAATAATCAACAACTACAATAAAGTAGCAGGTTATAAAATCAACATACATAAATCAGTAGCATTTCTATACACTAACAATGAACTAACAGAAAAAGAACTCAAGAACTCAATGCCATTCACAATCACAACGAAAAGAATAAAATACCTTGGGATAAACTTAACCAAGGAAGTGAAGGATCTATACAATGAAAACTACAAGACTTTCTTGAAAGAAATTGACGATGACATAAAGAGATGGAAAGACATTCCATGCACATGGATTGGAAGAATAAACATAGTTAAAATGTCCATACTACCTAAAGCAATCTACAGATTCAATGCTATCCCAATCAGAATCCCAAGAACATTATTCACATAAATTGAACAAAGAATCCTAAAATTCATATGAGGCAGCAAAAGACCGCGAATTGCCAAAGCTTTCCTGAGCAAGAAAAACAAAGCTGGCGGAATCACAATCCCCGATTTCAAAACATACTACAAAGCTACAGTGATCAAAACAGCATGGTACTGGTACAAAAACAGGTCCACAGATCAATGGAACAGAATTGAAAGCCCAGAGATAAACCCACACATCTATGGAGAGCTAATCTTCAACAAAGGAGCAGAGGGCCTACAATGGAGAAAAGAAAGTCTCTTCAACAAATGGTGCTGGGAAAACTGGACAGCCACATGCAAAATATTGAAAATTGACCATTCTTTTTCACCACACACCAAAATAAACTCAAAATGGATCAAAGACCTAAAGATTAGGCCTGAAACAATAAGTCTTCTAGAAGAGAATACAGGCAGTACACTCTTTGACATCAGTTTCAAAATAATCATTTCAGACACTATAACTCCTCAGTTGAGGGAAACAATAGAAAGAATAAACAAATGGGACTTCATCAGACTAAAGAGCTTCTTCAAGGCAAATGAAAACAGGATTGAAACAAAAAAAACAGCTCACTAATTGGAAAAAATATTTACAAGCCACTTATCTGACAAAGGGTTAATCTCCATAATATACAAAGAACTCACACGGCTTAACAACAAAAAAACAAACAACCCGATCAAAAAATGGGCAGAGGACATGAACAGACATTTCTCAAAAGAAGATATAAATATGGCCAATAGACACATGAAAAGATGTTCATCATCGCTAATCATCAGGGAAATGCAAATCAAAACTACACTAAGATACCACCTTACACCCGTTAGATTGGCAAAAACATCCACAACCAAGAGCGACAAATGTTGGAGAGGTTGTGGAGAAAAAGGAACCCTCATACACTGTTGGTGGGAATGCAAACTGGTGCAGCCACTATGGAAAACAGTATGGAGATTTCTCAAAAAGTCAAAAATAGAAATACCCTATGACCCAGCCATCCCATTACTGGGTATCTATCCTAAGAACCTGAAATCAGAAATCCCAAGAGTCCCTTGCACCCCTATGTTCATCGCAGCATTATTTACAACAGCCAAGACGTGGAACCAACCTACATGCCTAGAAACTGATGATTGGATAAAGAAGATATGGTATATATACACAATGGAATACTACTCAGCCATTAAAAAAGACAAAATTGGCCCATTCACAGCAACGTGGATGGACCTCGAGGGTATTATGTTAAGCGAAATAAACCAGTCAGAGAAAGAGGAACTCTATATGACTCCACTCATAGGTGGAAGTTAACATATTGACAAGGAGATCTGATCGGTGGTTACCAGGGAAAAGGGGGGGTGGGGGGAAGGCACAAAGGAGGAAGAGGTAAACCCACAACATGACTAACAATAATGTACAACTGAAATCTCACAAGGTTGTAATCTATCATAACATTAATAAAAAAACAGATTTTCAGACAATTGGGGGAAACTGAACATGGACTGATTATTAGATGATATTAAGGAATTATTAATTTTGCTGGATATGATCATGAAATGGTGATTATATTATGTTTATAAAATAAGTCTGTATGTGTTAGAGATTTTTACTGAGGAATTTACAAGTGAAATGGTACGATGTCTTGGATTGTTTTAAAACACTTCAGCAAAACAGAAAAAGTACTGATGGGAAGGGTGAGTATAAATAAGAGCACCAGAATGTTGATAATTGTTGAAGCTGAGTGATAGGTGTATGGAAGCTTATTACAGCATTCTTTCCCCTTTACGTATGTTTGAAACTTTCCATAATAAAAAGGTATGAATTCCCTCGCTCACTTGTCTCCCCAGGTGAAGGCATTGAACTCAAAAGAGAAAGATCAAGTGCTAGATCAAATAAAAATGTTATAATATAAATTAAAAAAAAACTTCATCAGCCCTTATTATTAATGATTACTTTGATAATATACCACGTAAAATTATATTTACTTCATTTGTTAAGTTGCACCTGGTAATCTTCTAGTTTTAAAATGGAAGTGTTCCTCAGTCATCAGAGAAATTAACTTCCTTAGTTTTTTAGAAGTTTATAAAAAGACTTTGCTATGATTTATTAAATGACAATTTTTTAAATGTGCTATAATTTCATTTATTTGAATCTTTCTTGAGCCAATATTTTCAGTCTTCTCATTTAATTGTAGGAGGTGGAAAGCTAGAGAAATATTTGCTCCCAATATTACAACACAAAGTGCTAGATACTCCACAAAATTTAAACATTTTGGGAATTCCCTGGATAGCTGGAGTCACTGAGAAAACAACTAACACAAGCATAGAGTTGCCAGTAATAGCATTCCATTAGGGGAGGGGGCAGGATGAGCAAGGAGATCAACTGTGGGGGACACGTGCAAAGGGAAGACTTAAAGTTTAAAGTGGGTTAGACATTGAAAATATAAGCCAATTCCCGTTCTAAATATAACCTGTTATATTTAGAAATGTGAAGCTTATGGTGCACTGAGGTGGCCATAGTGTTAACACCACTGATGTGCAGATTAATGCCTACACTTAATGTTAAGCAAAACAAGTGAGTTAATTTCCAGGCAAAAATGCCAGTTAATTCATTCTCTGTTGTCCTACAAATGATACATGTTCTTAAGCAAAAATTATAGGGCAACACAAATAAACAGAAGAAAACAACCCACCACAAAAAGACAAACATATTGACAGAATTATGTTCAGATATAACCTAGGTATTAGAAACAGCAGACCAGCAACCTAAAATAAATATAATACTTATGGGCTCTAGTAGAAAAGGTAGACAACATGAATGAATAGATGGGGAATTTCAGCAAAAGTCATGGAAACTATAAGACTGAATCAAATAAAGATGCTAGATAAATTAAAAAATAACAGACAAAAAATATTTTAAAGGACACAACAATAAGTTCAATACAGATTAGGAAAGAATAAGTCAAATTAAGGATAGACAAATGGGGAACACTCAAAATTGCATGCACTCAGAAAAAGAGTGAAGAAAACAAAAACACTTAAGATCTGGGTAACAGTCAAATAGTAAAAATCACTATGACTTTAAACTCAGTAGAAAAACAGAAGAGAGATTGCTGGGAAGATAGTGGTGTGGGAAGACTGTGGGCTCATCTTCTCCCTGGACCCAAAAAAGTCACAACTACTCTTGGAATTACTCCTGAGAGAGAATTGAAAACTTGATGGAAAGAACACCTGCAACAAGGGACAGTGCTGACTGAGGTGGGAGAAGCCGAAATTTCTTTCTGGAGAGTAAAAAGCCACCTTTTAATCACAACACTTCATGTCTTGGAGGGGAGTTAATGTATGAAGCATTTTCTGGAGGGGTAGGGGATCTGAGCCTGCCAGGTTTGCCACAATAAGCTGCTTTTGGACTCAGCACAAGCAAAATGAGTGTCATAATATTTGGCTTTGCTGGCCATTTACAACAACATGGAATACCCCTAGAAAAGCTATCAGACATAAGGGAAAGAAAAGCCTGCTCTTAAAGGGCCCAAGTACAAATTCACCCATTTTGGAAAGCAACATAAAATCACCAGAAAGAAAGATGCACAGTCCTTTGGTGATAAGAGACTCATTTCATAGGCTCTGGGTGTATCTCAGTGATAGGTGAGATCTCTGAAGGCTGGGACCACGTCCCCAGGGATTGAGACCTTGATGGCAGCCATTGTTGTGATCTAGTACACGTGTGCTGACATAGATGTTGGTAGAAGTCATTAAAGTACTTCCCCTGGCCTACTAGGGCAGGGGGCTGCTCCTCTCTCTAGAGCACTGATATAAGATTTAATCCAGCTCAGCCAGGGAAGGCAGCCCACCTTAGGGACTAGCTCAAACCAACAGAAAGCTTTTGTGCAACTTATGGGCCAAACAGGCAGGGTGCATTGGATATTTGAAGTAGGGTGAGTAGGTCTGCCTCTGCAGGGCATAGCGTGCATGAGGGTATGATATGTTTGAGGGGTGGGCGTATGTTGGAAGAGTGTGTGTGGCCTCTGCAGCAGGGTGACTGGGTCTACTTCAGTTTGTGAAGGCATATGCACAGGCCAGGTCTAGCTTATGGTGTGTGTGGGCCTGGAGGTGGTGAAGCTTGTTGGCTGAAGCAGACTTCTGCTCCTCAAATAACCACATAGGCATCAGCCCCACCTTCCAATGTCTGAAACAATTCTGTGCTGCCACACCTGGGGCTGGGCCCACTCAGCTGCACTCCTGAAAGAGCTGACAACAGCCTTTCAGGCTGGAGACCTAGAGCAATTGTAAGCCCCTGAGCCTAGAAATAAGCCACACTGGAGGCTTGCTTACTTAAAGGAAAAACCATAGCAAGAATGAGCTATTAGAACTTGCAGCCAACTCTGCTAGAGTTCCCCATGCCCAAGAAAGTGACTGAAGGGACCATAGCCAACACACACAGCTGAACATTGCAACCAGCAAGCCAGGGCAGAAGCCTAGCCTTCCCATGTACCTGCAGCAAGAGCAACCCTATCATAACAAAAAGACATCAGTAGCCCACACAGAGGACACACCTGAAACATTTGAAACTGGTGATGAGAGGGAAGTACACTCCTGGGCCTTATAAGGCATTTCTTACATAAGGCTACCTCTCCAACTTCAGGAGACACAGCTCATATACCTAATACATAGACATAAGCACAGAGAAAGAGACAAAATGAGGAGACAAAGTACTATGTTCGAAATAAGGGAATAGAATAAATCCTCAGAAAAATAACTAAATGAAACAGAAATATACAATTTTCCCAATAAAGAGTACAAACTAATAGTCATAAAGATGCTCACTGCTCTTTGGAGAAGAATGGATGAATTCACTGAGAACTTCAACAAAGAACTGGAAAATATTAAAACAACCAATCAGAAATGAAGAATACTACATCAGAAATGAAAAATTCACAAGTAGGACTCAAGAGCCAGTAGATGATACAGAAGAATGGATCAGTGAGTTGGAAAAAAGACTAGAGTAAATCACCCAAGCTGAAGAGATAAAAGAAAAAAGAACTAAAAAGAATGGGAACACTTTAAGGGACCTCTGGGACATCAAGTGCAATAACATCTGTATACTAGGTGTCCTAGAAGGAGAAGAGAGAGACAAAAGGGCAGAGAATCTATTTGAAGAAATAATAACTGAAAACTTTCCTAACCTAAGGAAGAAAAAGGCATCCAGGTAGAGGAAGCACAGAGAGTACCAAACAAGAGAAACTCAAAGAGGTTCAGATCAAGACACGTTATAATTCAAATGCCAAGAACTAAAGATGAAGACAGAATCCTAAAATCTTCAAGAGAAAGGCAACAAGTTACATACAAAGGAAAACCCATAAGGCTATCGACTGACTTCTCAGTAGAAACCTTACAGGCTAGAAGGAGTGGCATGATATATTTAAAGTGCAGAAAGGAAAAAAAAAAGCATAGCCAAGAATGTTCTACCCAGCAAGTCTATCATTCAGAATGAAAGGAAGGGTAAAGAGCTTTTCAGACAAGCAAAACCTAAAAGAGTTTGCAGTGAATAAAAGTCTTCCAAGAAATGCTAAAGAGACTTATTTAAGTAGGAAATAAAAGGCCAGAAACAGGAATAAGAAAATTATTTAAAAAAAAAAATAACATCACTGATAAAGGCAAATAGACACTAAAGGTAGCAGATGAACCAGCAATGAAGCTAGTATGAAAGGCAAAAGTCAAAAGTACTAAAATTATCTATTTCTATGATAAGAGGGTAATGGAGATACAAACAAGAAAAAGAGGTTAAATATGATATCAAAAACAAAGTGTGGGAGGAGTAAAAGAGTAGAACTTTTATCAAAAGGTCAAACTTAAGAAACAATCAACTTCATATAGATTGCTATACACATAGTTATTATATAGGAACACCATAGTAGTCAGAAACCAGAGACCTATAATAAATATACAAAAAAATTAAGAGAATGGAACCCAAACATAATACTAAGTAAAGCCATCTAACCACAAGTGTAGAGAGCAAGAGAAGAAGAAAGGAAGATGAACTACTAAAACACCCCCCAAAAGTAACAACATGACAATAAGTGCATATTTATCAGTAGAAAATTTAAATATCAATGGACTAAATGTTCCAATCAAAAGACATAGGGTGACTGATTAGATTAAAAAATCAAGACCCATATATATTCTGCATACAAGAGACACACTTCAGACATAAAGGCACTCACAAACTGAAAGTGGAGTGATGGAAAAGATACTCCATGAAATTCCAAAGAAAAGAAAGCTGGGGTAGCAATACTTATATCAGACAAAATAACATAACAGAAACTGTTAACAAGAGACAAAGAATGGCACTACATAATGATAAAGCAACAATCCAACAAGAGGATGTAACACTGAAAATATTTAAGCACCCAACATAGGAGAACCTAAATACATAAAGCAATTGTTATCAGACAAATAAAGAAAATAGACAGTAACACAGTAATAGTAGGAGACTTTACCAATCCACTTATACCAATGGATAGATCATCCAAACAGAATATTAACAAGGAGACATTGACCATAATGACACATTAGACCAGATGGACTTAATAGATATATACAGAACATTGCATCCAAAAACCATAGGATACACAGTCTTTTGGAATGCACATGGAGCATTCTCCTGGACTGATCGCATATTAGGCCACAAAACAATTCTCAATACATACAAGAATTAGAATAATACCAAGCATCATTTCTGACTGCAATGGTATAAAACTAGAAATCAACTTCAGGAAAAAAATCAGAAAAGCCACAAATATGGCTTTTCAATGGCAGCATTTTTAGAAAATGCTACTGAATAACGACTGGGTCAGCTAAGAAATCAAAAGAGACATCGTTAAATATCTGGAGACAAATAAAAATGAAAATATGTCATGCTATGGAACACAGCAAAAGTGCTTCTAAGAGGGAAGTTTATAGCAATACAAGCCTATCTCAACAAACAAGAAAAACATCAAATAAACAAACTAACAGTGCTCCTAAAAGAACTAGAAAAAGAAGAATAAACAAAGGCCACAATCAGTAGAAGGAAGGGAACTATAAAACTCAAACAGAAATAAATGAACTAGAGGCTAAAGCATAATAGAAAAAAACAAATTAAATGAAGAGCTTGTTGTTTGCAGAGATAAAATTGATGAGCCTTTGGATAGATTCATAAAGAAAAAGAGAGAGCAGGCTCAAGCAAATAAAAGCAGATATGAAAGGGAAAAAATACAATGGACACCTCAGAAATACAAAAGGTTGTGAGAGACTACTCTGAAAAGCTATGTGCCAACAAATTGGATAATCTAGAAGAAATGGATAAATTCTTAGAATCATACAACCTTTCAAAACTTAATAAAGAAGAAATGTAGAGTTTGAGTAAACCAATAACCAGTAAGGAGACTGAAACAGTAATCAAAGACCTTACTGAATCTAAAAGTCCAGAACCAGAGAGCTTCCTTTGTCAGTTCTACCAAAGATTCAAAGAATACCTAATATCTATGCTTCTCAAATTCTTCCCAAAAACTGCATATGAAGAGAAGCTTCCTAACTCATTGCAAAGGCCAATATTACCCTGTTACAAAAAAACAGACAATAACAAAATAAAAAAAGAAAATTACAGGCCGATATCACTAAAAGAATAAAATACATAGGAATAAATTTAACCAAACAGGTGAAAGACTTGTACAATGAAAAATAGAATACATTGTTGAAAGAAATTGAAAAATAATCAAATAAATGGAAAGATAGTCTGTGCTCTTGTATTGGAGTAACTACCGTAGTTAAAGTGTCCATGCTTCCTAAAGAGATCTACAGATTCAGTGCAATTGCTATCAAAGTTTCAACGACATTTTTCACAGAAATTGAAGGAAGAATCCTAAAATTTATATGGAACAACAAAAGAACCCAAATAGTCAAAGCAATCCTGAGAAAAAAAAATTAGCAAAGCTGGTAGTAACACACTCTTCATTTCAAAATGTATTATTAAGCTATAGTACTCAAAACAGCATGGTATTGGCACAAAAACAGACACATTGATATCAATGGAATGGAATCGAGAGCCCAGAAATAAACCCACACATCTATGGACAGATAATTTTCGACTAGGGTGACAAGAACATACAATGGAGAAAGGAAAGTCTATTCAATAAATGGTATTGGGAAAACCAGACATCCATATTGAAAAGAGTGAAGGTAGACGGTTATCTTATACCATACACAAAAGTTAACTCAAAATGGATTGAGGACTTGAATGTAATACCTGAAACCATAAACCTTTAGAAGAAAAGATAAGCAGTATCTTCAGCTCCTGAACATTTGTCTTAACAGCATAATTTCAAATAGCATTTCTGTCCTGGCAAGGGAAACAAAAGAAAAAATAAACAACGGGGACCACCTCAAACTAAAAATCTTCTGCATTAGAAAAGGAAACCACCAATAAAATGAAAAAACAACCTAACAATTTGGAATACATATTTGCAAACCATATATCTGATAAGGGGTTAATATTCAAAATACAGAAAGAATTCATACATCTCAACAACAAAAAAGCTAGTAACACAATTAAAAAATGGAGAAAAAATCCACACAAACAGTTTCCAAAAGAAGATATCCAGGTGGCCAATGGGAATGTGAAAAGATGTTCAACATCACTAATTATTGGGGAAATTCAAATCAAAACTACAATAAGATATCACCTCATGCCCATCAGATTGGCTATAATTAACATGGTAAGAAATAACAAGTGTTGGAAAGGATGTGGAAAAAAGGGAACTATCTGACACTACTGGTGGGAGTGCAAAAGGGTGAGGCCACTATTGAAGAGAGTATGGAGAGTCCTCAGAAAATTAAGAATAGAACTACCATATGATCCAGCTATTCCACTGCTGGGTATTTACCCAAAGAACATGAAAACACCAATGTGTGTCGTTTTTTGTGTATGGTGTAAAATAATGGTCTACATTCATTCCTTTGCATGTGGCTTCCCAGTTTCCCCAACACCATTTATTGAAAAGACTTGCCTTTCTCCATTATACGCTCTTGTGTCTCTAGTCAAAAGTTAGCTGTCCATAGATGTGTGAGTTTATTCTTGGCTCTTGATTCTGTCCCAGTGATCTGTGTGTCTATTTTTGTGCCAGTGCCAAGATATATGCACCCTTACATTCATTGTGGCATTATTCACAGTAGCCAAGACTTGGAAGCAAGCAGGTACTCATCAAGGGATGAATGGATAAAGAAGAAGAGGTCTATGTCTACAATGGAATACTACTCAGCCATAAAAAGATGAAATCTTGTCATTTATGACAACATGGATAGACCTTGAGGGTATCAGGCTCAGCAAAATAAGTCAGATGGAGAAAGCCAAATACTTTATGATTTCACTCATAAATAGAAAATAACAATAAATAAACACATAGAGACAGAGATTGGATTGGTGGTTACCAGAGGGGAAGGCAGAGAGGAGTGTAAAAGTGGTGACTAGGTACATGTGTTTGATGATGGATGCTAACTAGTCTTTGTGTGGTGAATATGATGTAATCTACACAGAAATAAAAATATAATGATTTTCACTTGAAATTTATATAATTTTATAAACTAATGTTACCTCAATTAAAATAATAGATAGAGTGAGAACATGTTCAACATACACACACACACTAGGAAATTAAAGTTAAGTGTCATATATCTATTTTATTCCATAATACATCCTTTTGAATTTTAAATGTTATAGGTATTTAATTTAAAAAATGTCTCTTTATTTGAAATAAAAATCTCTTAGAAAAACAACAAGAACAAGCAAACAAACAAACAAACAAGAAAAGAAGTAAAAGTGAAGGAAGTCATGGCAAGGAATATGTGTAGAGACAATGACTAAGAAAATTCTGAAATTAATGAAAGACACCAAACCCAGATCCAAGAAGCTCAGAGAACGAAAGCAGAAAGAAAACACACCCATACCCCAGAGAAAAAAAGAAAAGAAAAGAGAAAATGTTGAATGAAAGAATCATTACATTGTGAACACGGATTTTCAACCTCAGGAATACTGACATTTTTCACTTGAAATTTTTGTTGTGGGGTACTATCCTGTGCATTGTAGGCTGTTTAGCAGTATCCACGGCCTCTACAGACTAGATGCCAGCAGTACTGCCTTGTAGTTGTGATATCAAAGATATTGCCGGCATTGTCATCTGTCCTCTGTTTGTTGGAGGAGGGGAAGGCACAATTGGGTACAAAACCAAATCTACTTTAGAAAACTGGTCTAAAGGAAAAAAAAAAGGCAAGCATTACAGCAGATTTCTTGTCAGAAAATGTTAAAATCCTAAAAAATGGAGAGAAAATTGAAAATGTTAAAAGGGAAACAACAAAAAGTCAGTCACTCTAGAATGGCATCCATGTGAAAATATCTTTCACAAGGGAAAGACCAAACAATGCTTTTGGGAGTAACAAAAACTAAGAGAATTTATTAGCTGTAATACTGTCATGTACTACCATAAATATTAACATAAGTTATTCAGGGACGAGGAAAATACTACCAGACAGAAAATTAAAGCTACACGAAGAAACGAACACTGGTAATTATATAATTAATAAAAGTATTTATTTTTTCACATTTTTAATTACTCTAAAGGATATCAGACTGTCTGCAGGAAAACATATCAGTGAAATGGCATTTACAACGTCTGTAAAAGTTTACTTATATATAGTAATAGAATGATGGATAAGAGAAGACTTAGAGTTTTACTGCTTTATGATCCATGGAAGATCTACGATTTATTTAAAAGCTTATTTTAAACTCTTAGAAAATCTTTATAATTTTAAAGAAGTAAAAATAATGTCAAAAGAGAAGGTAAAATAAATGGAATCACAGAAAAATTCTTTCAATAGAAGACAAAAAAGGAAATAAACCAGTAATAGATTAAACAAATAGAGATATTAAAACAATGATTTTAATTCAGCCATAAAATTACATTAACTATAGAGAGTCTAGACAACTAAATTAAAGATGGAGGTTGCCATATTGGACATATAACAAAACAAATCTCTGCACTATCTAAAGAATTTTCCTTAATTATAAAGACATGTTGAGTTAAATAGAAAAAAATAGAAAATATATCATACATGGATATATTAACATAAAACAAAGTAGAACAAAATAAAACAAACAGAACAACACAAAATCTGAATATATATATATACATATAACAAGTTAATAAACTGAACTTGTAATTAAAATATTCTCCCCTCCTACCAATAGCTAGACACAGATGGATTTATTGGTTATTTTTATTAAATGCCTATGTAAATATAAAATACCAATTGTTAATTAACCTACGTCAAAAATGAATGAGTCTATCCTCTTTCAGTTCATGTTATTAAGCCAGTATTACCCTGATAATAAAGTGACAAAAGAAACACAAGGAAAGATAAAATACCACAATATCCCTCAGGGTCCTAGATATAAAAATTCTCAGCAAAAATATTAGCAAAATAAATCCAATAAAATATATAAAAGCATAATAGACCATGACCAAATGAGATCTATCCCAGGCATGCAAGGTGGGTTTAACATATAAAAAGCAATTAATGTAATAAATTATTTATAGACAATAAAAGAAAAACCATATGGTCAACTCAATAAACAAAGAAAAGTATTGGACACAATCCAACATCCATTTGAGCTAAAAATTCTCAATAAAGCAGAGAGATAAAATTACTTCAACCTACCAAACTTACTTCTAGCATTACTCTTGATCATTAGGGAATGATTGATTTCCCCCTAAAGTAAAAATCAATGCAGATGCCCACTCTCAGTACTAATGATTGATAGATAGATAGATAGATAGATAGATAGGTAGATAGATAGATAGATGATAGATTAATAAATAAGTCAGTCATCTTGATTTGAACTAAAACTAATTTTATTCACAGATTATATGATCTTTTAAGTAGAAAATTGTAACCATTCCACATACACATGCGAAAACCACCAGAATAATTGAGCCAATCACAGTCACACGATACAAAATCAATATACAAAAACTATTTTTGTTTTAAATAGCAGCAAAATAATATCTTAACATGAAGTTAATAAAACAAAGTGGGGGGGGTGTTGGCCCGGTGGGTCAGCATTTGAGTTCACATGTTCTGCTTTGGAGGCCCAGATTTTGCTGGTTCAGATGCTGGTTGTGGACCTACACACCGCTTGTCAAGCCATACTGTGGCAGGCATCCCACATATAAAGCAGAGGAAGACGGGAAGGAATGTTAGCTCAGGGTCAGTCTTTCTCAGCAAAAAGAGGAGGATTGGTAGTAGATGTTAGCTCAAGGCTAATTTTCCTCAAAAAAAGAGAGAAAATCCTAATATTAAAAAAAAGAAAACAATGTGATTCATGACAACATAAAAAAATAGAAATGAATTTAACCCAAGAAGTACAGCACTTAATACTGAACATTACATAACATGGTAATTGGTATTGGAGTAAGACAGATAAATACATCAATATAATAAAATTGATGATCCAAAAATAAATGCGTTATGATTAATTGATTTTTGACGAAGTTACCAAGGCTAACTATTGTGGAAGGATGATGTTTTCAATAAATGGTGAAGAGTAATTGACTATTCATATGCAAAAAGATGAACTAAAACCTAAACTTCACACCAAACACAAACACTAATTCAAAATGGACCATAGATCTAAATTTAAGAAGAAAAATCATAAATTATATATCTGATAAAAGTTTTATACCAATAATATGTAAAGAACACTTACAACTAGGATACCATCATATGCCACATAAGGATGTTTTGGTTAATGACAGAACACATACAAGAAGCTGGTCCCATAAGATTAGTCCCATATAGCCTAGGTGTGTAGTAGGATATACCATCTAGGTTTGTGTAAATACACTGAGGTTTGCACAATGATGAAATTGCCTAATGACACATCTCTCAGAACATATCCCATCATTAAGTGACATATGACCATATGGAAAGTCAAATACAGTTATTAAAAGTCAAAATATTTGAACTGATATTTCAACAAAGAAGATATTATCTAAAAGCGATATTATGAGATACAAAGAGGTAGAAAGAAATGCTTTGAGTTCAAGGTGTATTGTTCGAGGAGTAAAAAAATCAAAGACAGCCTTAAGAACAGCAATATTCCAAGTTATTCCTTTTTTTACCCACAGGTTTCTACTCATGGGGGGAATACACCAAAAATGAATTGGTGAGAGCTTTTATTTTCTTTCGTTAATTGTGAAAGATGATGTGGGAATGGAGATCCGGAATGTCTCCTCAGCCTTGCATGCAGTCTTTGGCACATCAATTTTAGGAACATATTATATGGTAGTTGAGAATATAAACATGATTTTCTGGAAACTGCTTTTCCTTGAAAAATATCTGTGTTCACCCAGTGATACACAGAGTCGAGTAGAACACTGTGGCCTAGGATAACATTATAAAGTCAAGAAGAACACACCTAGAACAGGTCATTGAAATGATCCCATTTGATGCCTTCTAGCATTGGACATGAATTAGAGAAAATGCAGCCTGGGAACTGACTCTGGTTCTCTTCTTTTCCCCATTCCATCATTTAAGTAGGAAAAACTCAGAGAGCATTCTGGGGCCTTTCCCTGAAATTTATTTTGACTTTGTCCAAGCTATAACTCAGTGTCTGTGCCTCCATCATTTTCTTTGTAACATAGGCATAAAAACAGAATTAGTCTCTTGGCTGGCTATCATGAAAAGTAAATAAGTTAATACTTGTATAATATTTAGAACAGGCTGTATCACATAACTGTCCAATAAATATAAACTACTATATACTTTTCTGACCAGTAGATTTATTTTGTTCCCAGTATTTGAAGAAAATCTGCTGTGGCTTCAGTCACTGTGACTTGCAGGAATTTAGGAGATATTATTAGAAAGGGAGAAGTCATACGAAATATTCATGATATTTCAGAATTGCAATATGAGATGTGACCCACACGTATGATACCAGGATGTAATATCATAATGCACTATGAAGTCTGGAAAAAGTCATGTTTGGTTTTAAACAATTGTTTCAAAGATTAGTGTATTAAAACAAATTACTCATAATATTCCATAGGGAATGTTATCTGTGCCTTATTTCACATATAGTATTAGTTTAATTTTAACTTATATTTTCTTATTTGTGTGTATATGTGTATGAGGATGGTTGGCCCTGAGCTGACATCTGTGCCAATTTTCTTCTGTTTTTTGTATGTTAGACGCTACCACAGCATGGCTTGATGACCAGTGTATATGTCCATGCCTGGGATCCGAACCCGTGAGCCCCAAGCTGCCAAAATGGAGCATGCCAACCTATCCACTGTGTCACCGGGCTGGCTCCAATTTTAAATTATATTTATAACATAAAGATTATTGATTGATTTGGAATTCGAAAGACCCATTCCCCAAGAGCTTAAATTACAGTATAAATCTCTAACTGTATACTACATACACACTAACATCTTCAGGACCAGAGAGGAGATGCTTTTCTCAGGTATGTTAGCTAAAACTAGGCCCTGGTTACTTGAAAATGAAAATGGATATATTTTCCCAGCAAATAATTATTTTAAAAATATGCCTACCACTTCTGTCTTCTGATTAGAGAATGTTTAACAGAACCCATGTTCCTGTGCATTTACCATTTACAATGCTGTTGTCTTTTAGTATTGAGAAAGAATTGATGGTGAAATTAAAACAACTTCCTGTGTAAAATCAAACATTGATGTGTATGAAATAGAGAGTAAACAAAATGATAGTGTATTTTTCTCTTTCCTTCTCTTTCTACCATTTTCCACCACAAATTCTGTCATGGAAGCTAGAATTTATGACTGTGGAGGAGCTCCCTAATTGTCACCATAATTCTGAGTACTGAATTAATGTCCTTGAGCTGGTCATGGGGAATCAGGACATATGAACTATGTCTGCTCTGCGCTTAAGCTGAATTATTTTGGATTTAGCATAAACTAGTTTCTTATTATTGGCCTAGGACATTAGGAAGAAAATTTTCCAAGTTGATTTTTCTGCTTTAACTCTGAAGTAGGGAAATAACTCAGTTTTTTTTTCCACTTCACCTAATCAACAACTCCAGAGAACCTGGGAAAATTTTCACTTACATCCTTTTTAATGTGGAGAAAGGATTCATATTTCTAGGATTGTAGCCAAATCAAAGTGATAATACATGATTTCTCTGTCATATTTATTCATATCTCTATGCATGCATCTGCATTCACACCTACATATATACACCAACTGTGCTATCGGTATCCTTTTCTTAAAAAAAATTAACTGTCTCCAAAATGTAATTTCAAATTGCATGATAATTTCCTACCCTAGATTGTTAGCATTATAAACAATTTTTAAATGTAGCTTTGGACTCAGTTATTTCCAATTTTATCAATGTAATTAAATATTTATTATAATAGCTTACAAAGAATAAAATCTCTCATAAAAAATATCTTATAGCTTTTACTGTTGTCAAGGTTGAGTTTGGATATATGTTGCCTAATTGCTTTCCAGAAAAGTGTATACAAGAGTTATAATTTTCTGAGTCATTATTGACAGTGATCACTATCAACACAATTAAATTACATTGTTAATTTCATAAGTAAAAATGGATGATGGCTTTTAGCATATATTTTAAGTCTCTTTTTATCATTCTGCATAATTCTAAATGTAAAGAATCCTTGTGAACCACTAATGCCCAAAAACTTAGTCAGACTCCCCAACAAGGGAATTGTTTAGGACCTCCTCACCTGCTGCAAATTTATGCTACTGACAAACTGAACAAAAAAGTAGTGTACATTATATAGGATCACAATAGCCATTACCCTACTTGACAGAGCTTAGTACATTTTTCAGGAAAAAGAAGTTTATTTCCAAGAGGCTTTAAAATATATCATTGAATCTATTTTGGATTCCAACAAAACACCTATTTTAATTTATCAACTTAATGTATTGTTGTAGATAACAGTTGGGAATCATATAAGTTTTTGCTGATACTTAAGTTAATTTGGATATAAGTGGGATGAACTGAGACATTGAGCATTTTGAATTATTTGACATTTTTTTAAATACACTGTTCTATATTGATGTTATATTTTAAAGTTAATATAAATGTATTGTTTTCTCTCTTGTTCTCTTTCTAAAACAAACACAAAATTTATCATTTAGCTTCCCATCTTGATATATGGTGGAAATGGGGGAGGCGAATTGTACTACTGGGACACAGTTCATTCTTCTTCAATTATCTGATGCCCCTGAGCTAAGAGTCTTTCCCTCCTTTCTGCTCCTTCTCATATATGGAGTCATGGTTTTGGCCAAGCTGGGCATGATTGCACTGAGTCAAATCAACTCTCAACTTTACACTCCCATATTCTTTTTCCTGAGCAACTTGTTCTTTGGATTTTTACTATTCCATGACCATCATGTCAGAGAAGCTGTCCAATATGTTAAACAAGGTGAAAGCCATTTCCTTCCTGGGATGCATGGTGCAATTCTACTTGTTTTGCACATGTGTAGTTATTGAGATCTTTCTGTTGACTGTGTTGGTTTATGACCACTTCTTGGCCATCTGTAGCCCACTGTTGTACATGGTCTCCATGTCCAAGAAACGTTATATGGTTCTGGTTTCTGGCTGCTGCCTCTGTGGAACTGTGTGTTCTCTGGTTCACTTGTGTTATCTCTTGAAATTCCATTATATAGGCTGAATGTAGTTAACACTTCTTTCGTGACTTACCCCCTCTCTTTACTCTTGCTTGCTATGAGATCTATATCAATGAACTCACGCTCTTCATTGTGTGCACTTTCAATGACATTGTCGCCATCATGATATCCTCACCTCCAGTTGTTTATTCTCATCACCATCCTGAGGATAAGCTCTGCAGAGGGAAGGTGTAAAGCCTTTTTCACCTGTGCATCCCACCTCACAGCCCTCCTTGTCTTGCAGGGAACAGTCTTTTTCATTTATTGCCAGCCCTGTTTTGGCAACAGTATGGATACTGAGAAAGCAGTCACAGTTTTCTATACTGTGATGATTCCCATTCTGAAACCCCTGATCTAACTGAGGAAGAAGGATGTGAAAGAAGATCTCAAAAACGTATTGGGATGCAAATTGCCTCTTGAAAAGCTATTTTCTTAACTAGACTCAGGGTTTTATTGAAGACCTTTAATGAGGGGCTTGTTTTGGGTGGATGTTTTATTAAGACAAACCTTACCCCATTTATTGGAGAGTTCAAGTGCGTCTGCTACCTTCACTGATCTTCTCCAATGTCTAATTGCCTTGAATGGGTTTTTGGGTGATATTGTTAGACTCACATTTCTTGGTGTGAGATAACATCAATATATTTCTCACAAAGTACACATAAAGAGATACATCTTTTTATTATCCTTAATGCATGCAACCATTCTTATTAAATTGACGTTAGTTTTTACATGGAATTAGCATACATTTGTCTCATATTCTCTTTTTTCATGAAAATTTGAACTTAATTTCTTATATGTTTATTTCCGAGTGTTATTTTTTTAGTTTTTTGGTTAATTTCTATTACTTTTCCAACTGCAAGGTAATAATTTAGAACGTTTAAAACCTTCTCTTCTTCAGAATAGTAATAATAGCACTCTAATTTTCTAATACAAATTTTGTGAAAATTAAATGAATATCTTAAGTTCTTAGCACTATATATGGTATATTATAACTGATTAGTAAATTATCTGCTGTTATGACCGTTGTTTTTGCTTTTATCCTTTATTCTCTATTTTACCTTAAAGTCTTGATTAAACGAGTAGATCATATATTTGATCTATACCTGTTTGTTTCCGTGCACTTGTTATTTTTTTTTTCTCTATCTCATACTATTGTAAGCATTCCCTATATTTTCTAAACCTATCATATTTTAAACCAATAGCACTAGTTTCCTGTGGGTCAGAAAAAAAATTGTTAAAAGTTTGATGGCTTAAAACAACAGACATTTATTCTCTTAAAGTTCTGGAGGTCAAAAATTTGAATTCAACATCAATGGGCCAAAATCAAGGTGTCAGCAAGACTATACTCCTTCAGGTGGTTCTAGGGGACAAATCTTTCCTTATCTCTTACAGCTTCTGGTGGCTGCAGGCTTTTCTTGACTTGTGTTCTTATTACTTCAGCCTTCAAGGCTAGCGTCTTTAAACCTCCCTCTTCTCCATTTTCACTACATATTCTATATATGTGAGTGTGTGTATGTGTAAAATAACCTTCAGTTTCTCTCTTATGAGGACACTTGAGATGGGATTCAGAGCACATCCAGATAATCCAGGATCCTTAGCCTAATCACATCTGTAAGCAAACTTTTTTCAAATAAAATGACATTTACGGGTTCCAGAAATTAGCATCTGATATATATAAGGGGGCCTTTTTCAAGCTTAACACACCCATCTTTTAAAGGCCAACTCAGGGGCAGGCCCAGTAGTGCAGCGGTTGAGTTCACACATTCAGCTTCTCCGCGTCCCGGGGTTCACCGGTTCTGATCCCCAGTGAGGACATGGTACCGCTTGGCAAGCCATGCTGTGGTAGGTGTGCCACATATAAAGTAGAGGAAGATGGTCACGGATGTTAGCTCAGGCCCAGTCTTCCTCAGCAAAAAGAGGAGGATTGGCAGTAGTTAGCTCAGGGCTAATCTTCCTCAAAAAAAAAAAGAAAAGAAAAGGAAAAAAGGCCAACTCATCATGTACCTTTCCTATATTCCTCCAATATTAACACTTCATTTGTTTTCTTACCTTCCAAATATTTCATTTCATATTTTTATTGTCTACATTTTTAATCATTTAAATGCAACATGGGTCTCTGTGAGTTTAGTGAAGTAGGAAGGAAGCTGGAGTTGAGATTATACACCAGGGTCCAGATTCAGATCCAGATGAGTGATTTTCAGGAAGACACTTAAACTTGCTTGACCTCAGTGCTCAGTGCTTTCAGATGATAAGCTGCCAGCCTCAGAGAGTTTTCTTGGACTTAAACATAATAACAAAACCACAAGGACCTGTCCCATAAAATGTATTCTTAATGATTCTTAATTCTATAAGGAATTCTTTGAGGTTAAGGATCATTTTGAAATATTCTAATATCCCAGTTGACAATATCTACTCATCTTTTCCTTAAATAAATGAATAAGTAATAGCTAAAAGAATGGAGGAATATTATGCCTATGATGAAAAAATGGCTTTGTATCGGTTTTCAAATGTTTTAAATGGAGTGAGATTTCCCATTTCACCGTGAGTCTATGCATTTTAAGATGACGGTGGGAGAAACATCTTTACTTTTTGGTCCTCCAATTAGAACAGGGTTTCTCAATCTTAGCACTGTTGACTTTTTGAGACAGACAATTCTGTGATGTAGGTGTCTATCGTGTGCATTATAACATGTTTAGCAGCATCTCTAACCTCTACCCATCAGCTGTCATGTCCCACTCCCACATTTTTGACAGGAAAAATGTCTCCAGGCATTGTCAAATCTCCCATAGGGAGCAAAATCACCTGAGCTGGGAGTCACTAAACTAGAAAGCACTCTGCTAGAGGTCTACTTTCTTCAGATGAACTTTCAATATTAAACCTTCCTGTGTTCAAGAAGTCTTTTCAGCTACAGGTGTGCCTTCATTTTAGTCAGTTACTAATTTGATCTCTCCAGTATCTACAATGTCCTTTTCAGAGACCCTGGATGTTAGAGCTTCAGGTACACAGAGTTACTCTCACTTTAGCATGGATAACTATCAGTCTCCATAACCTACTAAGATACAGACACTTTTCATATCTAAAGACTGGTTGTTCTGTTAGCAGGAAGGATGTCTGCTTTACATTCAGCTTCACAGAAACTTGAAATATCAAATTTCTCTTTTCCTTCCAATGTTACTGCCTAGGCAACACCCTTAGTTGTCTTGGAACTATAAACTATAGGGGTAGATATGTTTTTCTCATTCTCTAACTACTAGCATCTCAATTTTCTGGTGGGGATCCAGCTTTTCCTATTCTTAGTGGTCTCTGTCTTGGCATCTAATGGGAATTGGGGAAGTGTTCATGGCTAGTCATCAAGAGATCCAGTGATTGGTTTCTGGGTGGACACTAGTAAGCAAATGACTTAACTATGAGATTTTGCTAAAATTATCAGAGAAGAAACATTTCTTTCTGCTGAGATTAATCCTCTGAGCAGATATATGCTCAAAACTGCTCATATCACCCTTTGCCAGGATCTATCTACCTACCTATCTATACACACACACACACACACACATATATATATATATATTTAAAGTATTATCTTTCTTCATTAGGCAACATATTCTCTATAAATCTCATTTCCAGGTCTCCAATCATGCCATGAACTTTCCAAGCTCCATGTAATTGCTTATGCTGTTTCCTCTACCATCTCTCATTCATTATGCTATACTTGACAAAATTATTAATGTAGAGTCCAAGTTATCGCACTTTTCTCTGTTTCTTACCTAGAATAGTACCAGGCACAACATATTTACAGAACAAATGTATTTAGTGCATGAAAACTCTGATCTATTCTGGCCTTGAATGGCCAGAATTTCATTTGAAAATAAGTGCACATATAGCACTTATCAGAGTCATTAACTTCATTCATAATTGACATTCCACCTACAAGTGGACTTTCAAGATCTTCTAATTCTCAATAGCTAGATAGATATATTTTTGCCTCTTTCTAGTTTATTCCACCATGCTATCCCATAGAACAATTTGATAGTTGTTAGATAAATTGCTTTGATCTGACTGAATCAAATTATATAGCAAAGATCATCATCCAGTCTTATATATAATAATCTACCATTTTGAGAGCCAAATATATTTTTCTATGAGACATTCTTAGAATCTAGAAAAACACATTTCATCATTTCATTTTTGTTTAATCAACTCCTCAGTAGAACTGTTTAATTGCTCACATATCTTTTCCCACTGGGATTTGGAAGTCAGGGTGAGTGTGTTCCTGGGATCTGATGTGAGATCAGAAGCTAATCTCAAAAACCTCAAAGCAAAATATAAAACATCTCGCATTATCTTTAGGAGCTACAGTCTTCCTAAGGGAGGCACAAATTTCTTCTATGAAGACAGAAAGCCTGTCTAAATGGATTATGGAAAATTTTGCAATGGGGCAGTTTTTTTAAATGTTTAACTGCCAAAATTGATTTTTCCAATGAAAAGTGAACTTGCATTAACAACAGTGTAGTAATAAGGTGAATGAAAGAAGGATAGTGATCTGGTAAGCGTTCTTAACATTATCCGAGGATATTAGAGCCAGATAGCATTTTAAGTTCTCATCTTCTTATAGTCACTAATTTTACACACGGGGAATCGATGTTTTGAGAATAAATCCACCTAGAATAACAATTTTTAAGTACTTAAGGTAATTGCAGCAAAAACAACAGCAATAACAAAAAAACACATTTAACTCATGATATCCTTAAGACAATCCTCAGCATTATTGGACTCTGATTCAGAATATAAATATAAACACAATTCTCATGATCTATCATTTCTTTTTAAAAGTTGAGTAGGCTTAGATATAAATTTAAGCTGACCCAATCTGTATATTATATTGTTTATTCTCACCTATGGTAATGCATTGGTATCAACAGTTGTCAATACACAAGTAAAATGCTTTGGATGAGGTTAAATTGTTGGCCTTAAGGGATAGAAAGAAAGTTTACAAAAGTGATGAATAGGGCTCAATATAGGGAACTGACTGCAGGAATATGCAAGTTTGCTGAACACTTTCTTCAGAAATCTCCCTTTTCATTCTCACCTGCCAGTTGCATAGAAGAACAGATGATTTGTCTCACCTTGAACTCCTCTTAAATTTTGTTTCTTGTATTTTTTTCCCTTTCATTATTCCTTTTGGCTTTTATATTTCATCTTTGAATCATGCAAGTTTCTTTCAGGCTTGAAATATATAACATTCTTGAAAGATTATTACAAGTGTTGTATATCTGCTCCATTTCCAAGATTGAATCAATGGTTCTTGGTTGGTTTTTAGTTAAGGGGGATTTCCTATTTGGACAAGCAATGTAGTTGGTATAAATGTATACCAAGTTAGGGATTATAGAAAAGGTTTTTTCCTTTTTTTTTTGGAGGAAGATTAGCCCTGAGCTAACATCTGCTGCCAATCCTCCACTTTTTGCTGAGGAAGACTGGTCCTGGGCTAACATCCGTGTCCATCTTCCACTAAGTTATATGTGAGATGCCCACCACAGCATGGCCTGCCAAGTGGTGCCACGTCTGCACCCAGGATCCAAACCAGAGAAACCCCGGCCACCGAAGTGGAATGTGCAAATTTAACTGCTGCGCCTCCGGCCCAGCCCCCATAGAATAGGTTGTAGGAAGTGATATTAATTAAATTTTGTTTTAGGCATGCTGAAATGCACATGTGGCTAATTGATAGACAACTTTGCATTGGACAGATGGCTTCAGAAAAAGTGTAAGAAAGTTAACACTATATAGATGGTATTGTTTTTAAAAATGCATAGAATTATGTAGGAAGAGTGTACATGGTAAGGAGAGAAGTAGGTCAAGAACGAAGCCTAAGGAAAGTGCCATTGTATGTGAAGGAAGCTGACTAGGGGCATATTGAGATTAGGAGTGAAGTCAGGAGATGTGTCTAGAAGCCAAGAGAGGAGGAGATTTTAAGAAAAAAAGGAGAGGTCAAAGCTATCATCTGGAATAGAGAAATAAAGTTTATTACATGTTGAAAAATCTTTGGATGTTCAGCTAAGATATGATTCAGAATGTGGAACAAAAAGTGTTAAGCCCTTTGTTCCTTTGTTGATACAAAAGCCTATCTCTGCTGGCCAAAGTGAAAAAGAGGAAAGCACTGTAGATGCCTGTAAGAAAACATGGCAATGAAATGAAGGAAAACAAATGGAAGTAGATACAGGGTAATATTTTTAAAGAGGAAATTGACTTGAACTTTGTTATGTACTGAAAGTTTATGAGAGGAAGATTAGTAGTAATAGCATAAGTACCTTAATTGATACACATGGTGTTGGGTGCACTGTCGACAGGATTAACCTCAGAGAGGACGAGCACATTTTTCCCATGAAAGGAAGAGAGGGAGAGAGAGAGTCACTGATGAATCCAAATGCTTATATGATGACTTAATGACATAGTTTAGGATATACTTATTTGCTATTTTATATTTTTCTTCACAAAATAGAAATCATTTTCTGGCAGGAAGAAGCAGCTCATAGGATGAAACCTAAACAGAAATACAGTTTGCAACAGCAATTAAATAAGGGAAATATCTAGTTGTGTGTAATATGAGATATATATATATATATATATATGTACATATGTATATAATTTTAAATTCTAACTTTTATAGACCTATAAAGTGAACATGTGTCAACGATTTTATTAAATCCATTAATTTATTAAGCTGTTATAATTGCTATACAAGAGAATTCAAAGATGTATAGGTCAGAAATTCACAAATAAATATACAAATAGATACAAAACTAGCTTTTTCCACAGGGTAATCAATTGTTTCTATGCAGGACAAAATGTGCATGTTGATAGACAAGTAGGACTTGCATTTCTATCAGTTACCTACACGGTATAGATTTGTAAAAAAGGGCAAGGGCAATAAAAAGCAGAGATAACTCAGAGAAGTAGGTAG
This sequence comes from Equus asinus, assembly GCF_041296235.1. Lineage (NCBI taxonomy): Eukaryota > Metazoa > Chordata > Mammalia > Perissodactyla > Equidae > Equus > Equus asinus. The sequence goes on from NC_091806.1 coordinate 21,477,744, forward strand.
GTAAGCCTTTTCAACGTCTTTTAAATTTTTCACTACAGAGGGCATGGAAACACTCCTGGATATCATTATCATATTGCCTGGATTGAATTTAATAAATTTGTAAACATGAGAATTTCTCTAGTTGTATTCCATAGCTTGGATTCTAGATAAAATAAAATAGATTTCTGGATTGACTCAGAATTGCCAATCTAAGAACAGTGAAGGAACAAGATGGTGGTGATATTGAAACTGTAAAAGGAAATTCATCAACAGTTTTAATTTTATGAGAAAGGTACTATCATTCTCATATTATAGGTGATGAAACTGAAACTCAGTGATTAATAAGCCTGCCCAAGGTTTCAGAATTACTTAGTAGCACAGCTAGGATTCAGTCACTTATGTAACTAAATCAGAATCTTTCTTCTTTCTATTTCATTATTGGATTTCAAACACCTCCAAGGAGTTCTTGTTCCTCAGAGGCGAAACCACGTCACAAGGTGAGAAATTCAGTACTTCTGCTCCTCTGTCTATACAAGGCTTCACCTGGAAGAGTAATGCTTTTATCTGTTGTAGAAATAAATACAACAGAAATGGGAACAGAGGCTACTTGTTAAGAGTTTGCTATTTAGCCCTGTGGATAACCACAATCACTTGACGTTGACGGAAGACGAGAGAGTTGAAGAAAGTGAAGCCCAGGCTTAAAGCTCAGCAACTGATTTGATGGTGGTGCCATTTAATGTGGAAAACAATTTAAGAAATAGAAGTGGTGAGTTATCAATTCAATAAAAAAGTGAAAACTTATGCCTTATACTACACTAACTGTATATATGCCTAGGTACTATCAGGATGCCCAAGTGGATTTAGAAGTACTGTTTTATTTATTTTAGCATTTTAAAATTTTTTTTCTGTTAATGTTGAGGTTATCATTAACATTGCCAATATTACTCTGTCATAACTTCAGAAATCCAGGAGCACTGAAGAGAATGGAGGTGAAGAATGGCACTGTGAAGGCTGAGTTCTTTCTCTTGGGATTTAGTGACTGTCAAGAACTTCAGTATTCTTTTTGCTGTTTTCTTTTCATCTATTCTGTTACCCTGATATGGAACCTTGGGATGATTTTGTTAATCACAATCAGTTTCCACTTGCACATCCCTATGTACTTTTTCCTCTGCATATTTTCCTTTCTAGAAACATCCTCCTCTTCTGTTATTGCCCCCAAATTACTTGTGGACTTGGTTTCCAGTAAGAAGACCATTTCTTACAATTGCTGTGCTACACACATATTTTTTCTGCTCTTTGATTGGCACAGAATCTTTCCTCTTGGCTGTCATGGCTTAAGACCAGTACATAGCAATCTGCAAACCACTGCTTTATACTGTTATTATGTCCAAGAAGATTTGCTGTCAGCTTGCAATTGGAGCATTTTTGGGGGACACCATGAGCTCAATTATTCACACTACTAATACCTTCCATCTGTCTTTCTGCTCCAACCATTTCTTTTGTGATGTCTCCCCACTCTTCTCTCTGCCCTGCACTGCCACTTGCAAGCATGACATTGTTCTGGTGATATTTGCTAGTTTGGTGGAGACTATCTGCCTTCTAGCACATCTTCTTTCTTACGTCTGTATCATAACAGCTATTTTAAAAAGAGTTCCTGTTCAGGGAGAAGAAAAGGTTTCTCTACTTGTGCTTCCCACCTCACTGTGGTCACCAATTACTGTGGTACCCTGATATTCATTTATCTGTGCCCCAGGACTCATCATTCTCTGAATGTGGAAAAAGTGACCTCTGTGTTCTACACACTGATTGAACCTATGTTGAACCCCCTAATTAACAGTCTAAGGAACGAAGATGTCAAAAATGCCTTTAGGAAAGTGATTAGCCAAAAATTGCTTTCTTAAGAAAAGATGAAACTGAGTTTGACAATATTTCAACTTGTCTGTTATTTGACTTTTGATTCTAACTGATGGAAAAGTCAGTTTAATATGGATGTTCCCCGATTCTGCAGGGAATGAGGCCTCAACTTCAGAATAGGGTCAGCACCAGGTCCTCTTACATCACTTGTATTATGTTTAATTCTCTATCCTTTTAAAGTTGAAATTTTTATCACACTCCTTCATTGTTGCTGGAATTGTAAATTAGTATTGTCTGTAGAGGATAATTTGCTAACATTTTATATGGAGGATAATGCACGTAAGTTATGAAAATTAAATATACATGCACCATTTAAACCAGTAATTCCACTTCTAGGTATTGAACATATAAAAGTTCACCACTTTCAAAAGTATCCATTGCATCATGGTTTGCAGTAGAAAATGACTGAAAACAAACTAAATGTCTATTAACAGGGGACAGGATAAAAAGTAAAGTTAATTTTTTAAATATTTATTCCAGGGGTACATTTACCCTGCACATAGTGTTCTAAATTTCATATTCTTACTCCTTTTTTCTCTCCATTCTAAATTTTTAAAATTTTTTTGGTGAGGAAGATTGCCCCTGAGTTTATATCTGTTGCCAATCTTCCTCTTCATGCTTGAGGAAGATTGACCCTGAACTAACATCTGTGCCAATCTTCCTCCATTTTGCACGTGGGATGCCGTCACAGCATGGCTTGATGAGTGGTGTGTAGGTCTGCGCCCGGGGTCTGAACACATGAACCTGCTCCACCAAAGCAGAGTATGTGAACTTAACCACTATGCTACCAGGCTGGACTCCCCATTCTAAATTTTTAAGACAATTACTCCCAATAGGGGATAAGCCATTGACATATCACAACCCTCTTTTTGTGAAAGAAAATAAATGCAATTCACTGCGACTCCTTTTCAATTAATTATTTCCATGTGAATACATGCACCTTGTAAGCTTAGCAGTTCAAATTGTACTCACTCTCAAAATCCTTCCTCAAATATTACTTCCCATATGATTTTCCTGACTACTCTTCAATTACAGATAACAAATCAAGTTCTAAACCTCACTAGGTCCTACATGTTTCTTCTAAAATTCTCAGCATTCTCTGCATAATCATGTAGTTATTTTTGACTACTTTATCCCTCTACTAGATTTATTCATTAATTATGATTCTTTATTTGATGATCACAGTATCTCCCCCAGTATAGATACTGAGTAAATTCTATGAAATAAACAAGAGTAAGTTTACTATGTTATTTATAATTTAGATTACATGCCTATAAAAGGCAGAAATTAAATATTTCTCTTGCGGTTTTTTTGGTTCATTCTCCAGAGCAGTACTCATATGTGTGACAATTACAAAGTATTGTCAAGTATAGTGGGATTTTTAAAAACAATTTGCAAATATCAGATAAGCAAAAATGTGGCTGGTAAAACATTTTCTCAAGAATATATTCAGTCTGAAGTCTCTTGATGGGTAGGCAAGTAGCCAAAATGTCTGAGGGAGACTATGATCTGAGCGCTGGAGATCTGAACTGAAACTAACAAATGATGGAACGATAGTCTGGTCAGCTTCTGGGGCATGACACATACAAAGAGTATTGATGGAAAGTCTAAAGTAAGTCCTAACATAAATGTGAGATTGAATAGAGGGAGAGAGAATCAACTAGAGAGTAAAGCCTTCTGACAATCATAATATACCTTGGATTCTAAAACTAGACCACGTTTCCATTCACCACAATGGAACTAACTTTACAAGGAGAGGTTTGTCCATACAGATCAGTGGTAAAGTCGGGCTCTGGCCAATATGGGCTTTCAATGGGGAAGAATGGAATGGTAGCTTAAGAAGGATGAGAACCAAGTGCTTCTACCTAAACACGGAGCCGGAAATATTCTCTGAAGTGCATGGGCTCATCACAATAGATAGACGTCAGATCCTTTGCAGCTAAGTGTGCCATTTCAGCTCTGGCCTTGGGATAGGGACACAGAATGACATAAAATGAAGTACTATGTGATTGATTATATAAGCTTATTTTTTGGCATTATGGGAGGTGGGACTTAGACCACCCGAGTGTTTTTAAGAATTTGACCTGAACATGGGAATGATGTGGCCAGCTTGGGTAGCTATAAAGAAATCTCTACTAAACCCTAGCCAAGAGTGAAAGCAGTCAGGAAAAATAATTCCTAAGATCACTGAGCAGACAGCAACAAACATGACCTGAGGCTAGGATGTGCAACTGGAATCTGACAGACTGGGTGAACAGGCTCTAAAGTGGATAAAGTTGGATCCTGGAAGTTCCCTGTCATGGCATGGTGCCCTGAGTGATACCATCTTTTCCTTCAGCACTGGAGGTTTTGTCTCTGATAGGGAGTGAGTTGACTAAGGTCACAGAGCTAGCAAGTAAACAATACTATACCTATTTAAACTCAGGATAGTCTCACTTCGAAGTCTAGTTCTTATCTTAAACTCTGTCCCATCTTTATCATTTTCTTAAAATGAATATAAAGTGAAAACCAAAGAAAACCTGGTTTCCTGACTATCTGTAAAGACTATTAAGTCAAACTC